>NW_010109134.1:0-8547 GCF_000699245.1 Pterocles gutturalis
ACCCAAACCATTCTGTGATTCTGTGATAGGTAAGTGGAGTAAATCATACTGGAAAATGCAGCTCATCTGTTGTGTCATTTGGAAATTTTATTTCATGTTAAGTCAGGCAGATTAGTAGCCTCAAACTCTGGTCTATATGATGTGTTTCAGGATATTGGATTTGGCAACCAGAATATCCCAATGGAAAAAATTTACATAGTAAAAAGTCTAGATTAGGGATTAAAATTTGGTGAACAGATTTAAAACTCTAATTATCAATGAAGAATTGTGATTGAGTGGTATGTTTCCCTGGGGTGGAGAGAGGTAGGCATCGATTCTTTATCTTGTTTTGATTTGTTTTTTTGTTGTTGGTTTATCTAGAGGAAACCAGAGGTTTTCCTGTTAGTTTACAAGTGAATCAAATGTTAGAAAGGTACGATGAAGATAGCAAGAGGTCGTATAGCAGTCTACTTGTATCTCTTAGGAAGCAAGTTGGTACTGTTCATGTTGAATACAAACAAAATGTGTATATATATATATACCTTTAGAAATCAGAAATTTTGGAGTATGTTCATACTTGATTTTTCTTTTGTGGTAAATGCGTTATAGGTGCCTACTGGATAATGGGTTGAAGGAGTTGTAAGAATATGTGCAAAAGAAAGAATCATATGAAATGCTATGCCTCCAGGATGAATTTCTGTTATAACAGTGAAGAGTCAGAAAAATGACACTTCATAAGCATGGGTGGTATTTTGTACTAGCAGCATGTGATTTGAGGATAGTTGCACCATGGCTATGACCTAGTATATAGACTTTGTGTTTGAAAAAGGAAGGCAAAGTTGCTGGCCTGTTGCAAGGTATAGTGCAGTGTTAGGAGACAGGGAAATGGAGGGGGGTGTGAAGAAAGAACGTCTTGCTCAGAAAGAAAAAAAAAAAAAGTAAAATGAGAAAAAGCAAGCTAATAAAGCTGAAAATGTGGAATGGACAAACATGGGAGAAATAGTACCAAAGCCTTGAAAATAAGCACTGCAGATAATGCTTTTTAATACTTTGATATTTTTTTTTTTATTCTGGGTTTTGTCTTGAGCAGTTGAGCATGATTGTCAGGCAAAATATGTCATCAGTGTACTGCTGACGCATCTGATCAAAAGCATTCCAGTGTGCCCCAGTGACAGGGTGGAAGCCGAGCACTTACCAGCCCTGTGGGGAGGGAGGGTAGGGACAAGTGTGGGAGGGATCAGCCTTTAACTAAAGGTATCCTAAAAGTCTGTAACTTTTGTTTTTGAGAGAGACTGGATGCTTAATGTCTTCTGAAAATCAGGCCTTTAGGATTTATCTCTATGCAGTCAGCAACGAATGCCAGGTTTGTCATAAAATGTAGTTGTGCTCTTTTGACTCTTAAAGAGGATCTTCAGGGTCATCTTATGGCTTATGTTGGATTGTATTTTTCAAAGGAGTAGAACTTGCCTATATAAAAATAACACATTAAAAGAGTTCAGAGTTGTCTGGTCTCAGATCTGAAATAGCTGAGCTATAGATGACTTCTAACACTTCAGGGTACACCACCGCTACGAGCTGAGGTTAATAGATCAAATTCCTAAGTTGGTCAGCCTCTGATTCATCTTTTAAGTGTTGCTTCAGGTCTTCAAAGTAAGCCAAATTCCCTACAGCAATAAATGTTTCTACTTCTCTGAGCATACTGAACAAGTACATAAGTCCAGCAAAATCCAAGTGCAATTTGGCAAGGCAGGATACTGATGGAAATACTTGCCAAAATTGCCTTGGCAAAGGCTCTTCCCTGTTTTCAGTAGGTTTGGAATGAAATCAGACAAGATCTCAGCTCTCTCTCCATGGGAACCTTGGTACTTAAATACTCCTACTACGGGGTGAATTGTGTGTAATGAGTACAGCTGCAGAAGCGCTGGGTGCAGGGTAGTTTCCTTGCACAGCGTCCCTCATCTTTGAGCTGTGAGCACGGGGTTATCTGAATGATTCCCCTAATATGGCTATGCTTGTTAAATAAATGGGAAAGGAGAACCCTGTGTGACTGTGAAGGTTACAGTGAAGGGACAATACTTTCTCCAGTGTTTCAAAGTTAGTAGCTGTTCTCTCTAAGTCTGGCCTTGATGCAGGTCTGTAGACAGAATGCACTCAGGAGGGTTTCTGGGTTAACAGCCAGGAGATGAACATTCTTCTCTCAGAAACAAATCCCAGAAGGTGGAAGAGCCAAATAACAATGGCAAGAAGTCTATGCTAATATCCTCTGGGGTTTGGTTTTTTTTTTTTCCTTTGAATTTACTGTGGTGCTGGTAGTGGCACAAATACAGATAAGATGCTACTGTTTCAGTTTTGGCTGTTTGCTAGCAGGAGGGAGGAGATGGTTTGGGGCATTAGTTAAGTTTTACAGGTATGCATGCCAATAGGAAACTTCAGGGGAGTGGGAAATGGCATTTTTACACTTTGTTCAAACAGTGAGCAGGTAAAGAAAGAGAAACAGATGATGACAAAGTGTTGGAGGCAGGGGATGAATAAATTGCAGTCTAAACAGAGCGAGAAAGCTGCCATGGAATTTGAAATCTGTCATAGGTCTTCTTTCCTCTACTATTTATTTCATAACTTTGTATTCCTGACCTGACAGAGAGCAGAATATTCAGGCTGTAGCAAGATGCTGGTATGGCCAGTGATGATGCCTAAGATGGATGTTTGAACCAATTTAGATGCCAAAAATTAGACAGTATCTCCCTCTGGAGGTCTTTGAAGGCATCTCTGTCTGTGCAGGGAACTTTGTACTTATTTTATGAAGACTACATCATTACGTTCCTAAACCTTGGAATTATCCTGGATACTCTAGTAGCCTCTGCCCCACCCTGCATGTTCAGTAAAAATACAATATATAGCAGAACCCGACTGGTCACTGTGTGGGAGAACTCACCTGTTCTGTATGACTGGGTTTTATGCACCGTACTAAAGGAAAGTTGATTAAGGCAGTCCATGCAAGTAGGTTACATAGAAGATTTTGGAAAAAAGGTTCTAGTCGTATCTTCTGGCAAGTTAATAATGGATCTAGGCAAGAATATACATTTGACTGCTTCTGTAGAAGATGGGACCCTAAAGAAGTGATTGCAAAGGCCAAATCTCTTACCTAGCACCAAAACCCCAATAATGAAGAGCCTAAGACTGTTCTACATGTGATAGCTATCTTCATGTCCGTTGACAAAAGAATAAAGGATGCATTCTGTTCATGACTGATGAAAAACATTTAAGTTTTATACTTGGGCACCAAGTTCCTATGCTTTCTTTCTCTTCATAGTCAGTGAAGATGAGTTGGTAGAATCAGTGGGGCCTGGATAGCAGCCCTCTGGTCACCTGCCTAAACCCAGTGCCAGTTAAGATCTCTAAAGTATTGGTAAAAAATGCATAATGCTGATGGATACGACCTGAGACCTGGAGGGTTTATAACAGAGGCAACTGGAAGTGGGGTGGAACTCCCAGGATGTTAAAACTGACAGGAGATACCTATGTCTAGGTATCTGAATTACACCCAAAGTATCTGTTGATAAGCTGAATCTTTATGGCTTTTTTGACTGTAGGGGAAGTTTATGTGGCTTTATATGGTTTAGGTGTCTTCTCGAGAGTTGAATCCTACCCTAAATGTCTTTGTCTTATTCTTCTCAAATCTGTAAATAGCCAGGCATACCTGTCTGGATAAAACCTGTCTAAGAAGTTCCCAGAAGAATCAGGATTTTGCCTGAGAATGTCGAAACAGCGTATTTTTAATAGGTCCCTGCAGCGTTACATTGCGGTGAAGTGTTGACAGTGTTCAAAGATAATCTGCCATTTCATTCCTAGAGTCTCTTTTCCCTTGATAAGTCTCTCGGGACTCAGTATAGCTTTTATTCTTCTTGAAGCCCTATTGTCACTCCTGCCTGTTGTCTAATCCCTATGGATGCTTTTCTCTAGATCTATGCAGAGCACATGGGAGCTTCGTGAAGTTGCTAACGCTGTGTTTGTCCTTTACCATCTGACAGCCTAGAGACAGGAAGCTGAAGGGTTTCCATTTCAAGATGGATCAAGTGGAGCGTAATGGAAACCTGTAAACAAGAAGTCTGATCTCACCTCTTTTTCCCCTTAAGTCTGCACCATAGCAACTATCTGCACAGAAGGATTTCGTGTCTTGTATAAGGAAATCTGTAGAGAAGCTTGGTTGTTCTTTTGTTCATTTGTCATGTTATATGAATGTATCTGGTGCTGTCTTGGAAAGTTGGGTGTTTCATTCCTGGGAGGAACTGACTGCAGATACCAGCGTTGTTAAAGATCTTATTTTGCTGTCACACTTCCTTCCGTGCGAATCCAGTTGTAAAGGAGCTGTGAACTCATACTGAAAAAATAGTGTGCAGGTTTTCTAATCTGAGGATTTTTCCTCCTCAACGGGAGGATCTGCAGGTTTTCCACGTGTTAGTTAAATGGAATGAAATTGGTAGCTTTAGGAAAAGGAGAATGTGAGCGTTTCAGTAGTAGGGAGTTTGAATAATTAAGATTTGGAACGGAACACATTTTTGCCTCAGGCATTTTGCGGTTGCTGCTTATGAGGACAGTGTTATTTTGGAGTGATTTGGATCTTTTGTTAGTATAGCTGATTTAAGAGTGGTTTAGCCCTTATACTGGCAAGTGGACGTATGCTGAGGGGCCAGCTGTTTCTCACTAGGAAACAGACAAAAAGCCGCAAGCTTAAAATAAAGGTATGGAAAGCATCTTCCTTGCAGTACTGTCAGCTGGACCCAGTTCTAAGCCTGTCTACTACTTTTCTGTGGTTATATGTGGGTTTTTTTGTCACTGCCAACTGACCGTTTGATGTTCATGAAGGCGCTTGCACAGCAAGGCTGAAGCTTCCCTATTCCTGCCTGGGCGCTACCCGGAGGTGCACACAGCCTGCCTTGTGTTCAGAAGTGCATTATTATTGTCTACAACTTCTCCTGACTGTCTACGTGTACTTATTCATCATGGCTAAAATAGATTTGAAAAGTTTCGAAGAAGGGCGTCTGGTTCTTTAAGTCCCTCAAACTTCTGGCACTTGCTGCCTGATGTCGTGGGGACATGGGTGACTTGCTCCTAGAATTGTCAATGCTTCTCCTGCAGAGAAGTTTTCTAAACTGGGGGGAGACTACACTTGCTAGGTGTATTGACTTATGAGGCGGTGTTGTATGCAGGTATGTGTTCTCCACTTGCTGTCTGATGTCGTGGGGACATGGGTGACTTGACTTGCTCCTAGAATTGTCAATGCTTCTCCTGCAGAGAAGTTTTCTAAACTGGGGGGAGACTACACTTGCTAGGTGTATTGACTTATGAGGCGGTGTTGTATGCAGGTATGTGTTCTCCCCATGAAAGCTGCAGAGCAAGCAGATGTTCCTGACTGCTCCTGTAGAATGTATGCTGTCTGTTTTAGATACCAGTGAAGTATCTTTGTTCCTAGAGAACCCAGTAGCTCTAAATGAAACTTGTACCGTTCAGCTTCTAATGTATGGATACACTATTTTTGCTTTGAAAGTAAGTTGTTTTTAACTTCCTAAAGATGGTTCCATGGCTTCAGCAAATCTGTTCTGTCGTGTGAAGTACGTGAGTGGAAACAACATGTGCTAAAATTGCATCATGAACTAAATCAGGGTTGTGACATACATTGTATATTGAGAAATGGTCTGCGCTGAATTTCAGTTGCTTACTGAAAAGGATGTCTGAAGGTATAAATCCTCTAGTTTTCACTGTAAGGAATAAATAATCTCTCTGATTTGATTGTGTTTTGACAACATTTTGCCTTATGTTGCTAATATTACGTTTTGATTTGCTGGAACCAGTTTTCTCCTCTTAGGAGAGAACTGTCAGCTGGTGGGATGGAAGTTGCTCTGAGCTGACCAAAAAGGTAACTAGTATACCGTGAATGCAGTAATTTCTGTAGCTACTGTATTTTATGTTTTTCTACTAGGATTTGTTTCAGAGCTCATTTTAAGTTTCCAGTTACTGTATTTTAGTAAACAAGGTGTATGCTTTCAAATCCAGTCAGAGAAATTACTGTTGTTGCAGTAAATTCTGCTGCAGAAAATTTGTGTCGACTCTCTTACCTTTCTATAGAATCTCAAGAGACGTGATGTAAAACTGAACGTTGTTCAATCTTCACTTTCACATTTATAATTTCAGAATGGTAGATCTTATTGGTTTAAAATCTGAACTTAACTTTCAGCTTCCTCTTCGGTTCCCATTGAGCATTTCTCAACATCACTGTTGTGTTGGTGGGAGGTGCCACGTTGCTGGGCTCTCAAGAACAAAGTTTGCTGGCACTGGAATGAACAGCACCAGGACAGATTGTCTATTGTGAACAGGGTGTATATGTTACTGGGCTGCCTAAATTTGGTTTTTGACCTCCACTGAAGTGGCTAATGGTGACAACAGAATAGTTTCTGACACTGTCCTGCAGTAGCTTCAGTGCAGTTTGTGCAGGGCTGTGAGCAGTCAGTGCAGCTTTGAAGAGAGAGTAGGGTATTTCTAGCTAGAAACATGTCAGGATAGGAAAGAGAGTAGACATCATGACTTTAATCTCCTCACAAGGCACTGTGATTACTTTGCATAGCCTCCCAACAAATGGCCTGCGTGGCACTTGCCATCAGCCCTCTCTTCGGGTGTGTGTTGAGCACAGGAGGTAAAATCAGGATGTTGCTGAACCCTGCTCAGCATGTCAGTTGTTCAGATAAGACCTGTAGAACTGCAGCACTGGTCAAAAATATCTCCAGAAAGGAAGTACCCAAGCTGCTTGCTTCTCCCTTTAATACTTGGCAGGCTTTCACTTAGTTTGGTCAGGAAGTTAATAAGCGGTGGTAGTTGGAGAGGTCACTTCCATCAAGCAATCTGAAATAGTAGCTGCCTGCTCTCGTCTTTAGCCAGGAGGGGCACAGGCAGAACTGTAGGCGGTCCCTTGAGGTGTTTTTGTGTTTTTGTGGTTCCTATGCTGCTTCTAAGATTTCTTGGTGTTGTAAGACTTGGGAAAGAAAGTCAAGCCTCTGTCCACTGTTTGATGGTTGGGTCTAGAAGGGGCTTCTTGCAGATTACTTTCTATGAGAAGCAGCCTGCCCATGTTTGTAGCGGGGAGAAGCTCTGGGTGAATGGCACCGTTCCAGGTTAGCACAATGATTCACAGCCCTGAGCAGGGCAACAGGATGCGATTTAGCAGCCTTGATAGGGGAGGAGGCATGGAAACTTTTAAAAATATAATTTCCATCGCCAGGCCATTTACTTACAAAAATTCTTAGGCTGGAGCCTGTCTCTGCCCTTATCTTCTGCCATTGACCCTCAAGTTTCTTCCTTCCTGTTTCTCAGATGCAGCCTGGATATCCACGGTGCCTCTGACTGACGCTGCTTTGCCTCCTGCTTCCTACAAGCCATGTCTGTCACAGTCATCAGCCGTGTTGTAGGGCTGGAAGGGAGGCAGAAACAAGAAAAAACTGTGATGCGTTTTTCTGTTACGCCTGCTTGCCTTATTTTACACATTGACGTATGATGTTACAAGTTTGATTCGTAGGCAAAGCATGCTGAGAGCAGCTTTCTGCTTCATTCCTGTGTTAGGAACGGAGAGATCAAAAACACTTCAGTTACCAGATGGATTCGGTTTTCCGAAGGTTATAATTCTCATGAACTTGGTGAATCTTAGAGCTTATATTTATATATCCTACTCTTGGATTATAGTTGTCTGTATTTATTTGTTAGAGTACAGCGTGTACTATTTGTGATGATCACTGTATTGTTCCACTTCCTTAAAATAAATAAAATAAAAATAGACTCATACTTAGCAGCATGCTAAGCTTGACGCTAATTAAATAGGGTTGTCAAAGTGCGTGTATGAAGGATTACAGATGGTACAGAACCTTTGGAAATACTTCAGCTACCCCTGCCTTTAGACTGCCCCAACTTTGTGAAGACAAAGTTTTTCAGTGCATTTACAAAAAAAAAAAAATCCAAAAAACACAACAAAAAAAGTGTTCCTTTATTTTATATTGGCACTGCTTGGGCAGCAAGAGGAGAGGGAGGGATGGAAATACAGAACTGTTGCTGAATTGGTACCTTTCAGTTCCTTTATTCAGCATAAGATTTACTTTAACCACAGCAAAATAGATGTGTTTTTTAAAGAAGCCTCCATGTAACTAAAACAAAATGTATCAGTGTTTGACTAATGCTTAATTTACTACTTTTTTAATGAAAAAATGTACTGCTGCTCTCTTTTTTTTTCTTCAAACTGTTTTTGTTCCAAAGTATCAGAAACTTTCCTGTTGGTGATATCGCTCTTTCTGTAAACACTGTCCATGGGCTGGCTCTGGGGCTCTGTTCAGAGCGTGAGCTGGGAGACTCCCTTCCAACGGAGGAAATGGGCTGATGTGTTAAGCTCTTGCTGGAGATTGTTCACATCCACAGAAGCTATATCCTCTGCAGGAAAACAGAGCCTGGACTGGTGCCACAGCGCGTCTGTGATGTTAACGCGTGGGAGAAGCTGTGTGTTCCTTGCCTGCTTCAGCAGTAATCTGCTAATTC
>NW_010109134.1:8569-22454 GCF_000699245.1 Pterocles gutturalis
AAGTGGAGTTTGACGAAATTGGAATGTGATACTTAATCCTGTTAACACACAGAGGGAAAAGCTTTGTATTGCGAGGGTGGGGGGAGAGGAGCTATTGAATTTACCTGAAATCTATGCATTGGGAAGAGCCAGATCGAATGGGATCTGGATCCGTGCCTTGTTTCAAATACATCTTCTTTGCCAAACAGAAACCTCAGCTGAGTTTCTGTAAAACTGAAGCCCTGCTTGTTTTCATCCTGCAGCAGCGGTTGTTTAATACAGATGAGCAACTTGATCTTCTTGGGTTGCTCACATACCATAGTGATGAACCTCACCGAAACACTAATAAAGAAGTTTTAAGTTTAATCCCTATTTAGGAGAAGAGAAGGTATGTTCAGGTGAGTTTTGGTACTATCGTTATGTTCAAGCGGTGAATTTAAACCCTTTTTTCGGTTTCAGGGTTGCTCAATACCTATTACTCCTCTCAAATTTTTTTCTTTCGTGTTGCTAATTTGGCAGCCTGAGCCTAAAATGGGTTAAATGACGTTATAAGTTGTCAGTCAAGATGTTCAGTGTGACTGCAGCGTGCAGTGGTGCTGAGCCCTGTGGTTTCCCTGAGATCCCTGACGTAGTTCAGGATTGCCACAGGGAGGTGCAATGGGGAAACACGGGGCAGTGCAGCACTGGTGGGGCTGGTAAGCCTGGAACACCAGTTCATTCCTTAAATCTTCTTGGTAGGCAGCGTGAAGAGGAAGGAGGACTGTGAGGGAGGTTGTGGAGTTGGAAATTGCATTTCTGTTCAGACACAACATAGAGGAAAGCACAAATAAAGCTTAATCGAATCTGCAAGACTGGGTGTTTGGCTGGGTCTGTGGAGTTGCAAGTCTTAATGATGTGTTTGAGTTGGCAGGTGTATTTTTGTTGAAGGGATGGAGAGATGAAGAAAGAGTTCATATGTACTGATGGATACGGATTTGGAATAGAGGCAGTTTTCTGGACCATGTTCACAAAGGTGGCAAATTTTTTTTAAATTGCAAAGTATATCACCCAGAGACTGCATATCCAGAAGAGCTTTTCAGGATCTCCACTTGAAAAAGAAATGGAGGATCTTCTGATAGGGAAGAAAAAAAAAAAAAAGTAGCTGAATAAGGGAACCTGGTCTGGAGTGTCACAGAAAAGGTGATTGGCAACTCAGAATGCATGGCGATGGAATAGCGTGAATGTCTTTGGACTTTGGCAAGAACACTGTTAACTAAGTTAACCCTGAAGAAAGTCTAGGATGGAAATAGAAAAGTGAACCTTGAGGCAACTACTGTGCTTGGAGTTTAAATGAAAATCCAGTTAGTGAATGAAGAGGTGAGGAGATTGGAGGAGCTAAGATGTAGAAAATAGCTAAAGGATGGAAATTCCCTAATAATGCATACTTTCCCACAAAAGTTATTTGTAAATCCTTAAAAAAAAAAGTTAAAACCAAATTAACCAACAAAACTCTTTTAACATGGCTATAGTAACTATAAGCATTAGCAATAGGAAGTGCTTCCTGCATTGCTTAATTCTTGCTCTGTGAGTTTAACAGCACTTTTAAACCAACAGTGGCAAGAGAAATTGACGGTACAAGTCTTTCAGGCATTGCGTCGAGCCTCATTCCTACTTGTCCATGTAAAAATGACAACATTTCATTTCCCTTTCTTAAAAGTGTCTTTGTCTAGAACTTTTTTCTGTAGAGGAAAAAAGATGCGTCCATCATACTCCATCTGCTTGGTTGTGCAAGTACTGCCTTGTAACTATTGAAATGCCAGTGGCTATCCAAGTCTCACAGCTTGAATGCCATTAGCAGCAGAGGTAGCTGCCTGGTGGGTGTAGAGGAAATGTTAGAGGCTAGCTGAACGTAGTTTAGGTAATTTAGAGAAAGATGCAAAAACCCCTTTTGATGCTCAAGGGTGAACTTTTAAAGATTTTAGGAAATGAAGTTGCGCTAAATAGTAACTGGCTGTAACCTTCTTTCTACTCAAATTTTGCTGCTGATGTGAAATCTTAAGTGCAGCTTTGCAGTTTTGCTACTGCAGAAACTGAAATTCTTCTTTTTCTTCTTTGATTTGGAAGAAGTTCTATTTCCTAGGGAGAAGGTGCCAGCTATTCTGTTGTTTTGGCACAGTGTGCAAGCTGGCTGTTGAGTCGTGTACTCTTGATGCTAGTAATGTTCTTGAGATTGCCTGAAGAGGGAGTGACTGGAATAGTGCTTGTCACCTGGGCGTATCGAACTCAAACTGAGCAGTCAGCACATGGAAAACTGAGGCACTCGAGGCTGGTTTTGGCATGTTTTGAATCTGCAAAAAGCAGGGGGAAAATGACTTGCGGAAGAGCTGTTGTAGAAACAAGTGTTTATGTGTAGGATATTTGAGGGAGAGGAGTTAACAGAGAGAAACTATGAGCCTCAAGGATCTTTGTTACAATTAGAGCCAAGACTCCTGAGTTAAAAATTCCAGTTCAGAGACAGTATATAAATTACCTCTTGTTTTAACCTGACAAAGACTTGCAGTTATATGGAACAAAATAGGAATTGTGCAAAGGTTTTCTGATGAAATTCAAAAGCAAGGTGAAACATGCTTGTAGGTTTTATATTTAATTAAGCACTTAATCTGAATCAGAAGGAGGTTCCAGGGCTTAGTTTAGGTACAAAATTAGAGGCAGTCTTCCTTTGGACATAATTTTGATACCATGTTAAGTGGTTTGGGGGTTTCCCGTGAAGCAATTTACTTCAGATTCATTTTTTGCGGTTGCTGCTGCTCAACTGCTAGGTACTTTGTACTCCATCTCCCCTTCAAAATTGTAGAAAGTCAATCTTACAGGATGCTGTCTGCTTCTCTGTTTTTTATTTCTCTTTTACATATAAATATCCAAGTTGTCAGACATCTCTATTAAGAAAATGTAAGTGCTCCAGAAAAGCCCCTCTGCATCTGTACTTTCACTGCTCATTTACACAACGTGAGATATGAAACCATGCAAGGAAAATCTGAGAGTGTCACAGGCTTTAAACCTAAGCTGAAACCTGAGAGCTGTGTTAAAACCACCCTATAACATGTGACAGAGATGTTTCAGTAAATTTTCTTCCTAGCCATCAGTCTGAAAAGTTCATTTTCTGTTAACAGTTTTTATCTTAACATAAAGTTACCTTCAGTTATTTCATTTTTGAAGTTCTTTCATTGGGCTGTAACAATATACATGCATTGAGTTGACTGCCTCTGGTAAGAAAATCAAAGAGGTTTTACAAAATGCAGTAAGCCAATATTAAAACCATTAACCTGGCTTCTTATATTATTCTTGTACCCAAGAAATTAACTAAAACCAAAGTTCTCCTAATGTAAAATTCCATAGGTCAATGTATGTTTGTTGTTTTTCTTACCTGCACATTTCTCACAAAATAACAATCGGGATGTCACCAACATCCAGTGGCTCTATGCCAAGAATAAAGGACACTAGTTAGATTTATTAATCACTTAACAATTCTTTTCTTTGCTTCTACAAATTCTGTTGTTTTCTGAGTTTTTGCTTCAGAGTAAGACTTGGTGATTGTGTTAGGACAGAAAGCTTCATCTATAAACTAGCAAAGTTGAAAATTCTTGCTAAGACTAAATAATACAGGTTATATTTGAGATGGGGGAGTAGTTTCATTCCTCTTTTTTGGTTGTTTTTAATTTATGCAGTAAGTAGCCTTTGAAACTTTTCTAGTTAGTAGCTTTAGTAGCAAAGTGTGCAACTGAATTTGGACATTGAACAGCAAAAATGTTTCTGTGCCGTGTCTGTCTTGCTGAAACTAATTTGGACCATTAAGAAGTTGTAAATTTTGATATTTATTTGCATGAAGAAATGAGATAAATGCTGCTGTTAGAATTTTCTAAGTAAAATCACCCCAGCCGGGAATGCTCTGCAGACACTTTCCTTACAACTCTTGTCAAAAACCAGAGTCAGGGACAAGGTGGAGGGAGCCTCTGCCGTAGCACAAGGACAATCACACGCCGATACTTGGTTTGCAGAAAAGCTTTATTTAGCTTAGCAACCTCATTGCTAAATATTCCCTAATGCTTTGCAGCATATTTTAAGGAGACTAAAACTGTTTATGAACAGAGGGAACGCAAGCATGTGGGGCAAAGATGCATGCCATAGCTAGAGAGTCTGACTAGCATGAGGAAGGAGGGCGCTGAACCTTCAGTAGAGGTTCTCGATGTCCTGCGGCAGTAGAAGCTGATGCCTGTTCTTACACCTTTGTATTTCATTTTTTTTGCATGTTGAGATCATATGGCAGGCCCCAAGGGTTGCTGCTCCATATGAACGTGGGACTTTCTCTTTCGTGTGGCTCTTTCAACTCAGGACTGATGGCAGGGCTGGATTTGAGTACCCCGACAGTTGCGGGGGGTTGAACAGCAGTTTTCTAGGCTGTACTGACATCTGGTGGCAGTTTATATATCTATATAGTATTTGAAATGGTTTTCATTCAAAGATGGGGCCGTTACCCATATGCAGTCTGCTTGCTTTTGTATTTCAGGCTGTTCTGTTCTATTTTGTGGCTTTTATGTGGTGGCCATTCTTCTCCCACTATCTTGCTTTTGACTCCTGGGGAAAAAAAGGTTAAAATTGCTGAAACTAATGTTTCTTTTAGTTCGTTTAAAAATGTACTGAGGACTTTAATTTTAGATTATTTTTTTTAAATTCTCAGTGTGTCTTATAGCAGCTATATGGAAAAGGAAACATTTTTATTATTTTATGGTTTTCCTCTTCCCTTCAAAGTGCTGCAAGGTGGCTGTTTTATGAAGGAGATGAATGGGATAGTTTTCTTTCTTTGAAGCTGAAGGCATATACTTTTGCTGAAGGAGAGCCCTGAGATCCACCTCCATTTTTAGGTCTTCCCCATCAGACAGAGACCCTGGGGTTCCTCCTTACATACCCAGATATATAAGTGCATGTATCCAAAATGTAACGCAGAATGATCAGGACAGGAAAAAAAAAATAAAATTAATTGGCATGGGCTTGAAATAGTCTTATGTGCCAGGGTTTTTTGGGGCAATTCGATAACAAAACGTTGCTACCAAGACCAGAAGTTGTTCAATGAAGCTGTGCGCCATTCCAGGAGCAGGCAGGTGAGAAGAAAATCTTGGCAATTTTGAGGGAAATGCTGCTTAATGGAGTAGGAAAACAGCAGAAGTGAGCAGTTTGTGGTCTTCACAGCTACCACATAAGGATAGAGACCTATGAAGGGGAATCCACCAGACTCCAGCTAAGCTCTAAGGATGCCTGCCACTTTGCCTGCTCCTTCCAAAGTCCAAATCTCAATTGTCACTTCAAATTGACACGGCAGTTGTACTTCAGGTGTTGCTAGTTGCTTTTTGAGGGGTGGCGGGTCAGTGAAAGAGGTAATTTGTGATATATTGCCACCAGGCAAGGAAGGAAGAGTTTTAAATACCTTGCAGTCTTCCCCGGGCCTGCTGTTTTTTAAGCTGTTTCTGTGAGGGGGATACAGCACGAGTATTTTGCCCATCCAGTGGGTCACTGCAGGTGGATCAGGTGGCCTCTTTGTAGGCAGATTAGCCTTCATGTGTGCATTATAAATGCATTATGAGGAAGATTTTGGAGAGCATTTTGAACTTTTTCATTTGTAAAAGGCAGTGTAAGAGGACTTAACATGTAAATAGCGCCTTATCAGTTTTGTTAATGCTGTAAATATCCATTATGTCATAATGTCCATAAAGTTAAGTGACACTTTCCCACATTTTAATGGCGTGTCTGATGCAAAGGTAGCAGAAAGATAAGCTTTTTCAGAGGGCCACAAATACATGGAAAGTAGGAGGATGTCAGCTCTTCTGACAAGGCTGTAAAGGTGTAATACCTCATACTATATATAATTTTCTCCCTGTTTACAAACTGAGGGTCAATTTTTCTTTATTTTCCAGTAATCTGCTGTTGGGTGATACAGTCGAGTGATTCTTGACGATAACAAATATTCTGTAAAGCGAGCAGTCGTTTGCCTGTGTTGGCACTCAACTTCTTGTCATCACAAGAAATTAAATATCTAACTTGCTAAAAAGGGAATAGAATAGGTTTTCTTTTCAGTTCTTCCCTTTTGTGCTTCATTGTGAAATGAAGGCTCAGGAGTGACCGCAGTCTCTGTATAGTGTGGCCTGGATTGTGCAGTTCAGAATCTCTTCCTTCCAGGTGGTGGCAGGGCAGCGCTTCAGTTGGGTTTTGGGGTTGTTGCTTGTTGTTGCACTACATTCTTTTAGCAGCTGCTTCTTTCATGACTCTGTATTATCTCTTCCAGTCATGTCCCTCAAGTGTAGGATAGTGAAGCCGAGGAGGGAGAACAGATTACAGGATCAGCTAAATAACTGTTTCACTAACACCTTGCCTCTTGGAGATCTGGGGGAAAAGACTTTTTTGCAGCAGTTTATCCTTACTGTTGTGATAGCTGTGCTGAGACCTGTGTGGTTATTTGTGCAGGTAGTGCCTTCCCTTAACTCCTCAGCTGCAGAATTTTAGCCTAGCTTTCTGCAGGACTTGCTGGCAAACCACCAGTTTTATTTCTTCTCGGGTACCTATAGAAGAGCATACTTTGCAATGGAAGATGGTGGGTTGGTTGGTTGGTTTGGTTGGTTGGTTTTTTGCTGTTATCTGGGTACCTAGACATAAATGAGGAACTGTGCCTAGCAAGTGGTAGGCATCTATTCTGGCAAAGGGATGTGATGTATATAACCCCCTACCCCTCCCCAGGTGTCTCACCTTAGAAGCATCATTCAGTCTTCCTAAGTACTGGTGAAAATAAAATAGTCACCTGAAAGAATTTGGAAGTCAAAGGCTGTCAGCAGAGAAGCAGTAGAAATATAGTGGACCTGTGCTTCATGTAATCATGTCACTGCTGTTGTGTTCTCCTGTCACTTGTTTTGAATGCAGGCCCTTCAGAGTAGGAATTACTGTGGTGAGTATAAATGCAGGTCTTACCAGAAGTTTTCCTTAAACTGTTTGAAGTTCTTATGGCTATTTGGTGGGAAGCATATCTGAAATATATGTGCAGAACTGACTTTTAAAGTCCTAAGTCATTTGTGTCATTCATTTAAATGCTGAAGCCGAAGAATATATAGTAAATCTTAAGTGTTTGGGATTCCGTGGAAGTATGAGATGATAATATATTGCTTAGTTTTTATTCTGATTTTTCTTGTTCAGAATTTCTGATGTGTTTTTCCTTCATCTGTTTGAGTATTTCCATGTCACTGCATCGTTTGCCTTGACAAATTTTCTTCCTATGTGTGCTGACAGTATGTTGCCTGTTATTGCACTGGTGCTCATAAATTTTCTTAGATATGAGGCCAACAGCTCCAATAGTTCATAGGCTTATTTTGAAAGCAGAATTCTTTCCTGCTATTAAAAAAAAAACAAAAAAAAACACCAAATCAGACAATTTAGGTTTTTTTCTTGCTGCTTACTTTTTAGCAAATACAGTATCCATGCTCTCTGAATTTACATAGTTTGGTGTGGGGTTTTTTTGCCTTAAGGACATACTGGATTATTGGAGGGAGGATTATTTTTTGTTTCCATTTATTTTCCATGTATTTAACTTTGGAGAACTGTTTTAATGTTAGAGGGTCTAACATAGGTTAACATTTTCAAAGTCAACTCTCTGATATTAAGCCCTGAGGTTTGAATTGTACAGGGAAAATAAAATAATAGTAAATAGAAGTTCTAACCAACAGTAATAAAAGATGTAAATCAAGATGGTATCATGATTGATCACCTGAATATAAAAAATTTCATCATAGCCCTTAAAGGGTCAAAATAGGATTTGTTAACAACAGAAATATCAAATGTCTGTCTGCCAAAGGTTGAGAGTACTGTGGTAAATTCAGCCAGAGACTACCATAATATTATTTTTCTGCTCTCTCTTGTAAAGGACTGAAGTACTTCTGCAAATTTGCACTCAATCTGGAAAACCTTGAATGAGAAACATGAAGTCTCGGGCAGGTGTTCACGTGGGACTTTGCAGCTGGCCCTGCCTCCAGCAGCGGCTGGGACTAGGTGACCTCCCAAGATGCGTTCACACCAGGATTATTCTGGGATTTAGTCCTTTTTTTGTGCTCTGAGGATGCAGCTCCATGATTTTCTTTCCGCACTTGCTGCTTTGGTTTCTACTGCTGGATTCATTGTTGAGCCAGCACCAGGCTGTTGTGTGGCACCCTGACTAGCATGGCTGCTTGATTAAAGGACAGGGATTTCCCTCTCCTGTGGTTTGTCTTAGAGATCCACCCCATGGCCCCAGACAACATGTAAAATTGGTGGAGTTTTTTAGAAGAAATGCATCTTCTGAGTGCAGAGCTAGCACGGGTTGTTCAGTAGCCGACCAGAGAGCTGAGTTATTCATGACAGACAGCTTGAGAAGGAAAACTTCTAATTCTTGCAGGTTTTGCCTTCTTTACCCTTGTGGTTCATATTTTTTTGTAGCAGAATGGAAGGTGAAGGTGATCTGTACCTTCAGACTTATTTCAGCTTTTCAGGCTCCTGCAAATCTCTAGACCTTCTTTTGAACGGTAAAGCCAGGCGCGCAAATACGTACTCACCAAAAAATGCTGCTGTAGTTCTTTGTCTTGACCAAAGGGATCCCCACTGGGGATTTTTGTGACTGCAACAACTACGTTTCTAGATGTGTGACCTGATTTTCAGAAGTACTGGAGTGAGATGCAGGTAATGGTAGAGGAGAAAATTGTACAGTAACTGTGGTCCGACTGAAACCTACTTTTTGCCCAAAGGAAAACCATTTCTTCAGCAAGCTGGCCAAATACACTGTGCCATAAATGGTGTTCATACAACGGCGAGAACAGTAGCAGTATTGGGGCAACCCTTCTAGGGGTTAAGCTCGCAGATAAAGCTTCTCTGTATTTGCAATAGCAAATGAACTTTCCTTAAAGTAGGTTGCTGTGATTCTGTAAGATGATTCAGGTCCCTACTCGTTTGCACATGTGTTTTCTGCACATGCATTGGTTTTTAGAGTAGAAACTATTACTGATCTTCTTCCAAAGTGTTTCTTAGGTTTTACTAAAACCTGTTTAAGTGGAATTTTTTATCCTCTGAGGATTTTGGCTTTTGTTCTACATGAGAGAAACTTTATTTATGGTTAGATTGTCTTCTTTTTATTTTATTTTTTTTACTTTTCCCTCAGAAGTGATATATTTAAGGAAACTGAATACTTAATCTGTTTCTGAGAGGAAAATATAATCTCAAACATAGCTAGATTGTTGTTAGCATTCATCTATTGTTGTATAACTGAGCTCTTAAATTTACCAAGCCGTGTCTTTAAAAGTATCCTTTTCCTCACACAGTACTGTCATTCCTCTGATAATTAAAAATAAGCCAGATATTGTCGGCATTAAAGCTAGCATTCTAGGATATTGCTTTTAAATTGTATTAAAAGCTTCCAGTCATTTGGAAAAAATATGTGATGTATTTGCATTCAACAAGTAAAAGCCAGTTTTTCTGCTTGCTTGTTAGTGTATTTATGTGCACTCATTAAAGTGGTGAACTCTCTCTTTTTTGCAGGCACAACTTCAAGAAATTCCAGAGTACTTTGGGGTGAACTGGCTGGAAGCCTCGCAGTCCCACGGTGGCAATAACAGTGGCTGGCCTCTGGAGATGATGAAGCTCAGCTTTATTGTGAACTTCTTTCTTATACCTCCCAACTTGTCTGCAAAGGACTTAACATTGATTTGGATTCATGTGGTATAAAATAGGATCTGCATATTTCCAGCAGTCAGTGGTGAAGCCTGTACTAGGTCTGCTGACAATTGGTTTGTTTTTGAGAGCTCTGAGTGACAGGTACTGTAAACATCCTACACTCTCAGCTGTGGAAACTAAGAAAGCTGGGAGAAGGCTGTTTACTCTCCCTGCCTTGGGAATCGTCTGGAAGACAAGGATGGAATATTGTAAGCTCTGTCTTGATTGTATTTCTGAAAACCTATATTTCAGATTTTACATTATAGTGTCAGTAAGCAAATAATAGCATTATATCATGTCATCAGTGTCTCGGGTTCTGACCGAGGTCAGAAGGGCCTTCCAGTATGCTTTTAGCGGCACTGCTGGCTCGAGGGAAACTTAAATAGCAGCAATAATGCA
This sequence comes from Pterocles gutturalis, assembly GCF_000699245.1. Taxonomy (NCBI): domain Eukaryota; kingdom Metazoa; phylum Chordata; class Aves; order Pterocliformes; family Pteroclidae; genus Pterocles; species Pterocles gutturalis. The sequence goes on from NW_010109134.1 coordinate 18,698, forward strand.
TTACAATGCTTTCATCCTTAAGCAGTGGTTAAAACAGACCTGCCATACTGTTTATGGGTGGTGGTACATACAGGTTACGGTGCAGACATCCTCAGGTTGACACATCAGTAGTGTATTTAATCAAAATCATCCTTAAATGTTTGGCTCATGTTTTCTAAGATTCACCCAATTCTCATTTCTTACCCAAAAGGGCTAGAAACAGAGGTTAGAAGGGGAAAAGTTGCTAGGGGACTTCAAATTTAGTTTCTTTTTGAAGATATTCAGAGGTGTCAACACTGATTATCTCTAAATTAACTGCATTAAAGATACAAAGGTATTTGCCTTATGTTTTCCACTTGCTGTTCCATGCCACTTGCCCCCCAAACTGAATTATACTTTGTACTTTGTACTTTGTCCTGGCCATTTTCCTCTCCCTGCTTGTGTTTCTTTCATTCTATTTGCTGTTAGCCAAGCAGAGCTTCTCATTTTAAGTGTAGAATAAGCTGAAAAAAGTAATTTTCCTTTTAAATCTAATATCCTACTGGCATGGTCTAAATTCTCATGAAGTGTAGTTTTGCAGCTCTTACTAAGCAGTGACTTTGTTTGGATTTGTTCCACTCTATTTTTCTTTTTTTTTATATATATATGGGAGGGGACACCCTTTGTGCTCTCCAATAAATTTTTCATAATACAGTTGAATTCAAAGATCACCTTCTAGATCCTTTTGCAATAGCATTCTTATGTCTTCAGATCCTGCTGCTTCAGCTTTTTAGCAAAAGCATTTAAGTATAAAATCTTTGAAATAAGGGCTATTCTAAGAGTTTAAATATTAGGGTTTGGAAAGTGATAGGAGTAGGAAGACAACAGGAGAATGGTTAAAAATTGTGTAAGGATTTGAAGTAGTACTTCTAAGAAATGGCCAAAAAAAGAATTCAAACTGTTAGGCAGAGCTTAAAAAGTGTATGTTATTTGAGGCAATAATTCTTTTTCAGGCTCTGGCTTGCCTTCCTTTTGGAAAAAGGAATTGGAGGAGAAGCCAGAGTCACAGGGCTGGTTAGAGTGCTGTAGCCAAGGAGTACGTTGATGACAGAAAAGAAGGCTGAGGTCTGGTTGTGTGGTAAAGAACGCCAGGGCTTCGGGTTTGTGGGGTTTTAACTCATGATTTGTGTAGTAATTTCTAAGAAAAGCAGAGTTAGCCTCCTAAAATGATCATTTTAAGGAGACATTAGCTGTTCAGACTAGTCAGACGATAGAGGGTAGCATTTCCTAATGCACATGGTTCCCTTGGAGGAGAGATACCTCCAGGAGTGCTGGAATACACAGGTACATCCTCCACTCCGTGACAATGCTGATTGTAGGCTATGTTGTTGAGGAAAGACAGCCTCCTGGAAGGAGGTAACATACTGAATCTGTGAGGTTTGGATTTTTATATCATTTGTATTTAGATTTGCTTTAGGTTTGGAATCATTCTTTTGTGTCGATTGGAAAAACTTCTCTATATTTAGCATTAGTTATTTGTGCATTGAATAGTGAAATTCCGTTTTCTGTTTCCTCAGTGCAAGCTGGAACTGCTGGAGTCTTTCTTGTACATTCTTCCTTGGCCGTGCTTTCCTGCCCTTTTACTTGTGCTGACAGAAATGTTTGTTTCAGCTGCAAGCTAATTCAGTGGCTTGACCCTGCTGAAAACTAAATAAGCAAAACAGCTTTTATGTGGATCAGCTGAGTAATTGCTTACTCCGCCACTGTGGTGTGGCCTAAAATGCTACTGAAATTGCTAAGGCCTTCAAATGTGGCCACTTTGCTGAAGAACTAGAACAGAATTTATTCTAAATAGATTATGAAACCATAAAACAATAAAATGTCGAAATTACAGGATTTTGTATCTTTTTGTATTTTATTTGATATTAAATTCTTCTGTATAATTCTGTTTGAATGCAATCACAAGCATGGTACCAAATTAAATTCAGATGAAATTGGTTTAATTAATTTTTTTCATTTTTTTAATGCTATTTATGCTTCCCTTTGAAAGATTTGTTTAAGTCTAATAACAAAATTGCATTGGTAATAGGGAGCAACCAATAATTTTGCTACCTCCAGACCTTCAATTGTAAAGGTATCCTCTGATGTACTTGAACCACACTGAGCACTGGATAAATTGCATTATTTCTAGATCACAGAGCTTTTCTCCCCCCAGGTATCACTTGCTAAGCCAAAGGCAAAATGTTATATTATTTTCTCTTGTTAATCTCAGACTTTGTAAGATTCTTTCCAGTCTATCAATTAAATATAGAGCATTTCCACTATGAGAAAACACACCGGGCTGTTTCAAAAGCCTGTTGCCAGTAATGAGTTTTGGGTTGGGTCCATGGAGAGGTAATCTGGATAGCTACCACAGCAAGTCATCTGTGGGAAATTGCTGATTGTAGTCATGGGCTTTTTTTTTTTTTTTTCTTGAAGGGTGGTTCTGCCAAGATGCAAAGGTGACTCGTTCCAAGTGGTTCTTGGCACCACCCGAGACAATATCATTCTTGCATGTTAAGCTCAACACGCTGCATTGATTATGGTTTTGGTTTGGGGGTTTTTTTATGAGGAAGAGGAAGATAGTTTGTATTATCATGTTTCCTAATCACTAAACTTCAGGTATTGTAATTTTCTCCCTCTACACTCATAACACAGAGGTGAAGCAGAATTTTTTTTTTAACCTACATTTTTGATTCCATAGTCCTTCTAGGTAATTGCCTAACATCCAGTTTTGGTAATACAGGGAGTGACTGTGGGAAGAAAGAATATGTGGGAGTCCTTGGGCAGAACTGTTGCTTGTTTGGAGATTACAGCCTGACCTTGAGGTTTACAAGTGAAATATTAGAAAAGCATTGTATTAAAAGTTTCAAAGAGCTGCTAGCGAGGGAGAGGAGAGGTGAAGGAGGAAGAGAGCTGACTGACTTGTCATGCAAAGGGGGAAAAAAAATATAATCTTGATTTGAAGTGTAAACATTTCCTTGATGATACAGTGAAAGAGAGCAGCAATTGTCCTCGATGCTTATACAAAAGTCAAGTTCATTTTTATGGAGTAAATCGCACTGTCACTGATTCTAATTCAGAGCAAGAGAATTTAAAGGTCTATGATAAAATATTCTACTTTGAAGACCTATATCTAAATTGACGAAGAAAAAAAGAGAGTTTGCTTTGAATGTAAGAAGGGAAGAATAACACATGATGTAGACTTCACTCATAACTGCCCCTGAAATGAGAGGGGGGAATCTAGATTTGAATTTTTTCTGTGCTATGATTGAGATAAAAACCTGTAAAAGCAACTGTCCTTCTGCAAAATGCAAACAGGTGCGGAACATCTGCCATGCAAATATGCATTCATATGCGAACGAAGATTTTTACAGGTTAAAGACACATTAACTTAAAATCTGAGCACACACTTTGATTCGGGTTTTCTTCAAAATGAGGTTTGTTTTTTTAAAAACCCTTTTTTTGTAAACTGATTCTCTTAAAAAGCTCATTTAATTAAACAATGCAAAAGCTGAAGCTTCTTTTATTCTTGTGGGAAACTTTTGGTTCTTGTCAGTTCTGGGCTGCATCTAAGACCTACTTGGCTACAGCTAGGTTTTTGTTTCCTTATTTTTAACCTTTGATTTTAAGGATGTTAGCTTGAATTAAATGGAAATATGCTTTTGTAGCAACAACTTTATATAATGTGACAAGTGGTGTTCCGCAGGGGTCGGTAGACTTTATATAATGTGACAAGTGGTGTTCTGCAGGGGTCGGT
>NW_010109135.1:0-8633 GCF_000699245.1 Pterocles gutturalis
AGGGCTCAGCCCCGGCTCCCGCCTCACCTCAGGCACCCTGCCAGCGCCCCCCGCCCCTCCCCGCCTTCTGTTCCCTGTTCTCGCACAAGGTGATGCGTTCTGGTTAACGTGTGCTGCCCTGTGGTGCAGTGGGGTTTTTATTTTTGATGCCATTTGGCAATTGTCGCGGTTTGGGGACTGTCCAGTGCCAGTCAGTCTGGGTTTGGGCAGGATTAGCAACCTGCGTTACTGCTGCGTGGGAGCCGGGCAGGCCACGGACATAATCCCTGAACTTCACATCAAAATATGATGAGTGAGGAGAAAAATCCTTGTGTTTCACGGGCAAATTGTGAATGGGCACTTGCGTGCCATAAAATTCTTGCCCATCTACATTAATTTTTGTACTGTAAAAATACAACACTGGGCATGATCAGATGGACAGATGTTCATGCACATAAGAGATAGGATTGGAGGGTGTGGAACCATTTCCAGCCCTTTACGTATCTCCATAATGCTTTTTTCCTCTCCTAATTCTTTACTTCGCCAGCTCATCAAGTGTCCCCGCAGAGACATTAAACTGGCACAGAAGCACAGCTGTTCTGTGACCCTCTCCACAAACCCTCAAGGCCAAAGCAGCACCAGCTTACCTGCCTCCTGCGCTGTGCTGTGGCCTGGCAGTAGTTACTCAGCTCTGGAACTCGGCGTGTTACCCACTGACGCTGTCCACTGGTGCCTCCTCGTTCTCAATAAAGGTGCCCCTGCCAAAGGTATATTTGATTTGAGTTAGAAGTTTGTGTACATCAGTCATGTTAAGTGTAAAAATAATCTTTTTTTCTGTAATACCAACTGCACAGATCATATCCCGAGCCAGTAATTTTGACCATATGTCTCTTTACTAGCTCTCCCTTCTCTGTCACTCAAACAAAATGTACTTGATTTGCCTCCAAGGTCATTCTTTGTCTGCCTCACCTACGATTCATTATTTAGATGATGACTCTCACCAATCCCTGACACCAAGGTCCACCACCTGCTTGTTAAATTATTGGATAAATAGGTCTATGTTTTCTTTCCTTCGGCTTCTCTGATGTGGGAAAAGATTTGGAGTCTCCAGTAACTCAATTTGGAAGTTGGCACGCCAGATCTTGTATTTGCCATATTGATCGTTAATGCCTCATTATTTCTTTGTACTTCTCCATTCTCTATCTGTTCACTGCCTGCTCATCATGTGTTTAAACTGCAATCTTTTTTTGTTTTGTGCTTTTACAACATCTACACAATATGTTCTTGTCCATGATTATAGCTTCTAAGTTGTAGTGAATAAGTTGTAAGTACAGAAACTATTCCCAAAACAAGTATTATAAACACTAAGAAACTGAGATTAAATTTGTTTTTTAAAGAAATTCAAACATGTTAGTATGAAAATACACAACTAAACACCCCAGTGACATTGATTCTGCCATGCAATGCTATTGTGCAATAGCTATACAATTGTATTGCAGTATATTGTTGATAGCCCCTGGTAGAATTAAACTGTTTTTTGCAGAAGTATTCCTTTTATTTTTCATTCCCTTCTACTTGGTCCGTCAGTTGGGTGGAGCTGAGCTTGCTTGCGCATTTCCATATATTGTTTGGATTTCTTTCTGTACTTTTACATGAAAATTAAAAGTGGTTTTAAAGTTTTAAATACATTAAAGCCTTAAAACTATAGAGCAAGGTGAACTGTGTTCATTGCATGCTTATTCCAGCTGGTTGCTGAAGGATACATGTGGGAGGAAGAAAGGAAACAATTTGAAATAAAGAGCTTGCGTTTTCTACTTTGTTTATGTTTTTTTTTTTAGTCATCAACCTCTGGGCTTGCTCAACAGTAACTATGAATAAGCTGTCTCTGTGTAAGAAGAAATGTATCAGTGTCTTCTGGTCTCTTTTAAAGTCTTTTGGTATTACATTGCATTTGCAGTGGTTTTGCTAGGGAGCTGAGAAAGCAACGTATGCATAATTCAGTCGTGTAGAAATTTGGAGTGGTGGACACACGTGATCAGACCCAGAGGTAGCTGCGAAGAACAGAGCTAACAGAAATGGATTTTTCTGATGGGCCCTCTCTGGCTTAAAAAGAGTGCTTAGCCTTCCTGAAAACTTAAGTTGTTCATATTTTTCTGTGTGACTATGAGGAAATACTTCCCCAGACTACAAACTGCTCTTTAATTTGCATGTGCTTTCTCAGCTTTCATTAGTAGAAAGAATAACTGAATTATCTCTCTTCAAATAAATTCTGTTTAGAGTTTCTTTGATGCAGTTATTGAATCAGTTATGGATTTTCTATAGTAATTTTTTTTGTAGCTCATATATCATTCCATTACTGAAATAATTGCCTAGATATGGGATAGGATCTAATTTTACTATCTTTTATGTCACAAATTATTTTAGCTTTCACAAACTTTAGTAGGTTTCTGTCTGACTGTTTCTCTGGCTATTGGTCTAGCACACAGCCATAGTTCCCTTTGTGAAGTCAGTGCCCCACTGTTATATAGAGTCAGTTCTATATTCTTCAGTTTCACTTACAGAAACCAACATAGCCTGAGTATGAAATGCTTCCTTAACTGTGGTTGCATTGTCTTCCAGCAACTGTAAAGGGAAATCAACATCCTCTCTTTGTGTCTTCTTGATCTTCACCAGACTTGAAGAACCTGTAGTTCTTAGAGCTGGAGGTATGTTTGCTGTGTGTTCCATTTATTTGCTCTTTCTATCCTACCAAGTGTCTGCATGAGGCAGGCACTGTAAAAGACCAGAAATTTGAAACCATTTCTTTCATTATAGTTCCCACAAGTGGCTACAATGTCTATAATAGGAAGTAATTAAGCGATTGGTAGTCATACTGTTGAGCCAAATGGAGGGCCATACATGTCATCCACTGCAGAAGTACTGAGGGACAAGTAATGGGTTCCTGTAGGTGTCCGTGAACTGCCACAAAAAGCAACATTATTAATTCAGTTAAGATATAAGAAGTAAATGGTTTTGGATGCAATGCAGCATGATTTATTGCTCATTTCTTCTAGTTTTACCAGCCTATATTATGCCCATCCTCAGTTGCATCTACAGGAATAATTACCCAATAAAATACAAAAAAGACATAACTTTTGTTGAGTAGTAAAACATAATCCTAGCTCAGTCTTACACATGAAATGTTCATAAAAAGGAAAGGAACTCCAGATTACCTCTGTAGAAATGTAGAGTAAATATATCCCAGACATACTTAGCAACCAAATGATGTCAGGTGAAAGGTAAGCTTCATAGTTTTGAATGTGTTACACTGTTTCACTAATTATAGATTTGTATATGTTTCTAACCATTTATTAACTATTTTAACTTAGTTCACAAAACAAATTAATTTAATTCCTCAAAATGTGTATTTATGGCCCAAAATCTTCCCTTAGAAGTCTCATTTTATCTCTATACCTCTCAAGTAGCCTGCTCTCCTTAACTTCTTACTAGTTCTGTTCTCACTATGGACATACTGTGATTTTTACAAGAGGCAGTTAGCTCACCAAATCAAATAGAATACTGGTTGCACATTAATCAGTTATAGCTGTGTTATTCTACAAACGGAGAAACTTCCCCATTCATTGTATGTCAGTGGAATGAGAAAATGAAATTATTGTGACATTTCTTGACCACGATCTAGAGGACAGAAATGTCTTCTGTTCAAGGCACAGATCAGGAATTCTAAGCTGTTGCTTCAGTTTGTGGCAGTTTGTTTGCCCTACATCCTTGGGCAAATCTCTCAGTCTATCCTGTTCTTCAATTCCATAGTAATTAAATGGAAATAGTAATTCCTCCCTTTCTCACAAAAGAGTGCTTTTGGAGATAAAATCTGCTAATGACTGAGAACCTCAGCTATTATGGTATCAAGGGTTATATAAAAATCATTGTAAAAGCCAACCCGAGAGCTTCCTTTATCCCTACAAATGCATAGAATCCACTCTACGTCAAGAGTCCCCTAAACATGCATTTTCCAGGAATGAGCTACATGAACTCTCTATTCCTCTCATACAGGCCTTCCTTGCGGTCTTGAAATAAGATACCAGAACCTTCACAGCATTTATTATGATGCTCATTTATGAAAATGTATAGATTTGAATTTAAGATTTTTAGGCACAAAGATTAAAGGCAGACATATTAAGGAGTTGCCCGATTTAATTTAGAGGGAGCTGCGGGTGCTTAGCACCTCTCTGATAAAGAAGATCCGGTTGTTTACTTGTTCCATTATACTCCTTTCACCATCTATCTAATCCTATCACATAATTGCCTACAGAAAATACTCAGACGCTTGGTTTCTTTACTGTTTTGTGTGATTGGGGATAGTGTCACCATGCAGTGAAAAGAACCACAGAATGCTGTTTTTCAAAGGCATATGCTCAAATTTGCAAAACGTTTTCTCACTGGATCAGGAATGAATAGTAAGATTATTCTGCCTATTTGTTTTCCTACTTATGGATAGTTGCTGTTTGGGTTATATAGTGAAGATAGCTTTAGGATTGTGTGAAATATTATGCAACTACTTTAGCAAAAGCAACATAAATGTGCCTTTTTGCGATACACAGTTTTTGGCTCTATGTCCAGGTCAGTAAGATATGGAAACTGTTTAAAGCAACCAGACTTTTATTCATTAATTTCACAGATTGTCTTTGGAGAATAGCAGGCTGGAACAGAAATTAAACATACTCTTTTATGTAACTGGAAATAAAAAGTGGTGTAATTAGTGTTAGTTTTCAAGTATTAATGGTAATGAGCAGACAGGACTGTTTTCATGAAGGAAAAGCATTTTTTCCACAAATTGAGTGCAAATGAACCTTTCCCATTACCTTCTTTGCTAGTACATCATATCTACCAAAAAGGTGTTATGTATCGATTAGTGAGCATGTCTTTAATTCTTTGATTGTAAAAAATTATTAATATAAGTGAAAGAAAAATGCCCTCTAGACAGTTTATAAATGAGAAATGTCAGCTTTATGCTGGCTGATGTCACTTCTGCAATTATCTCCATCCTCCCTTGTAAAAATTCCTTAAGTTAAAAAAAAAAATTATTTGCCTTTCAGTCTAATTTTCTGACTTGAGAAGTTGCAAGTAATTTGTGTCTTCCTTTCCTGATGGAGGTTTCTCTAGCAGTAAAGGTAGCAAATAAAAGGTTGCAAACCACATTTGTGTGTTTGATGTATTTGCTTTTTCTGATGACAGCTTCAGTCTTAAGAATGTCAATACCTGAATACCAGTGGAGGTCAAATTGGTTTTAACCTGAATTTCTCCAGCAATATCTGTCTTGGGGAATGAGTGTGCATATTCTTGTCTTAACCACGGCCACACTTAATGAATTGACTTTTACTGATGGAGTTTTGTGTGTTGCCATTTTCATTGAGCTTCTATATTTTATTTATTGTTTAACTGACAGAAATTGTCCTTTCTTTTTGGTATAAGAGAGATGGAACTCTATCTCATCTGTACAGCAAGATATATTGAATTTTTAATCTGGTCATAGCCAACAAAATAATTTTCTGAAAATAATTCTTGTGGAATCTCCTAATTGTGTCTGAATTATCTTTCTTTGCTATTAAGGGCATGTGTTTTAACTGTTCATGAACAACAGAAATAGAAAAAAAAATTGGAATGCACAGTTGTTAATTGACTAGCTCTTTATTTAGATTTTGTGTACTTTCTGATACAAGACCATGGAGTAGAGTCATGTTTTGTTAGAATTGTGGTGTTGTATAATGGAGTAATGCATGATCACATGAATTTTAAAAAAAGTATTTATCACAAGAGAAAAGATCATCTAACTTAAGGGAAAGTATTTTGAAGAAGGAATCCTGGCATATAGAATTCTTTTGCACACAGAAGCTGGGATTCTCACATGTTGTTTTCTCTTTCAGCTGAGTCTGAGCTTTCTGTTGGAAAAGCTGGGCTGGTATTTTTGCTGTACAGTATCTTTGACCGGTCTGAAATGCCCCCACTTGTCATACAGAGGCAGCATAATCCATTTGTGAGGATACCAAACCTTCTGTCATTAAGAAATAATATTGTAAGTTCACTATTACTTTTTTTTTTTAAACAAATGTGGCCAATTTCCATTGCAGAGTAAGTGCCAGCTTAGGGTAATGTTTCAGTCTTCTTCAAACAATAAATGTCTGTGGGAACTGCAATAGTCGGTGCATGGAAAAGGCAGGGTGAAAGTGCCTTTGCTCCTCGCTGTATGGAGCCATTTTTACACATTTGCAGGAAAGGATGATAGTGGCTTTGCAGATGTTTCTCTTACTTACACACTATTATCTAAATACATGTAGCCCATGCAAGGTAGTAAAGGGGTGTTTTATATCTCTTCATTCTATTGAACTGGGAATGATACAGGGCATAGTAAATGACACTACTCCAAAAAAAACTTACCATTCAAAAGCACAAATGCCTACAAAGAAGTAAACTAATTGTCTAAAGCTCTGCAAGAAAGCATAGCATGAAGGAAAGAACAGAGTTCCTCTCTGCCTGGGTTGCAAAGGGGGTGTCTGCATGAGCATTTTAGGTTTAAGAGTTCCTTTTTGAAGCAGGCAGTCTTGGACCATGCAAACTGAATTCCTTTTTGATTAATCTAAACCAAAAGCTGCATTCCAGGAGTACAATCATGATGTATCTACATTAGTGTTTTAGTTTGGATTAGAAGTTAAATTTTTAAATTAATTTTTCATTTGTCCCTACTCACCTGCTTTGATTTGAAATGTGTAGCAGTCTTGGAGTACATAAACTTAGTTTCAGATGAGATTAGACCAAAAGCTGTGGTACAGCAGCATGATGATGGATTATTTGTTCATTGAACCACTTAGAACCACTGTTTAGAACTACTGTCAGGTAAACTGCAAATGCGCATAGAATGGACATCAAGTTTTCAACACCAACTCTTTGCCCTCCAGATCTGCTCTACTGTTCCACATTTCTTGCTAATGCAGATGTACCCATAATGCACTCCAGCTGCTAATGAACAGTCAATCTATGGGACCAAATTAAAGTGAGTATAAAGTAAAACCCTGGAAATCCATGTAGGATGGACTTTGTGTCCTCAGCACTGTACCTTTTCGTGTTGTACTGCCCTGTTTGATGAGGAAGATAGGTAGTGGTAGAACATTTCAGGCTTGCAGGTAGCCTCAAAGGCAGAAATAAGGTGTAAACAAGACAAAACAGATTTTTGTTGTGTCTTCCATGATCCATTGAAAAAAAGCTTTGTTGTGGACGAGCTGAAACCTTTGCTCTGTAATGTCTCTTGTCAGAGTAAAGTAAATATTTAGTTTGTGAATGGATTATCTTTAGCAATCCATGAACTATCATGTGGGTTGGATTTCTCAAGAAGCAATTTTGTTGAAGTTGTTTTTTTTAGGAGGTCATCTTAAAATGTAGAAGCATGTGTTAATATTTCAAGATACTACTGGATTTCAAGGATTATGTGTATGAAACAACTATGGAGACACCAAAGTTAGTGAAGGGAGGAGGAATATAGGGGAATATAGGTGATCATCAATTAACCCCGCTAGCTCATGAGCAAAGACCCCCTTTGCCCTTTAAGAAAGATGAATCCATCTGATGCCAGCAGGCCTAGTGCCGTATACACCATTCCATTATTGAAAAACCCAAAATTGTGGTGGTGACACCAGCCACAGAGCCATGTATTAATAGACTGGATCCACCACTGGAAGGATAGAGGAAAAAATTACCTGTGCTTTGGATTCCCTTAGCAACCGTCCCAAGGCCCTGAAGTCTCCTTTGATTGCCCTTGGGCTACATGTTGCAGCTTCATTGCCACTGACATGAAGAGCAATAATGGGAAGTAGTCCGAGGGCTGTATCAGGCTAGGAGGTTTCCTAGTGATGTCCTTTAAGAGGAGGGTCTGTCCGGCACATTGGACCCTCTTTTCCTGTCAGAGGGGAGTCAGCTACAACTATAACTCATCTTTTCTTCTTCGTGGAGGTGGTCGTGATACAGGGGACAGGCTGTTCTGACACTGGCAACACCTCTGGTGTAGACGGACTGTCATCCCTGTCATCCAGACTGGCCTCCCACGCCCAGAGCCTCATACCTGAGGCACCTGGGAAGGTGAGGTGGGCAAGGAGGGGCTTCACCTGCCACCCTGGCTGTGACCTTGCCTCCATTTGCTCCTTTCCTTGAAGCTACTGCCTTCAGCCTGGCGGGGGGCTGGATGCGGGGTCCCCATGATCTTGTGATTTTTCTGGTGGCTGTTCCTGTTTCTGTCTCAGGGAGGGCAGAGCCTGGTTCCACCAGTTTCTTTCTCAGACTCCCTGATGCTCCTTAACCTTCCTACTTCCTCTGGTAGCTCTGCCCCCAGGCTGAGCAGATCCTCCTCTGGGTCACACCTCACACGGCCGTTCTCCCTGCTGCCGCCCGTTACCAGCGAACGGCTCTGGCACGCCCTGCAACGCGGTCGGTACGTGTTTGTGTGGGAGCTCTGTCAGGGCTGCCACATCCCTTCTGGCGAGTGCAGAGGAGATGGCATTCTGCCGGGTGGATACCATGGCTGCGCTCCTTCTGGGAGGGTGGCGACGCCCTTCCCGCGCAAACCGCTCTGCTCGCGCCGCTCCTCGGGCTGCTTTGGGGGGGGGGGGGGG
>NW_010109135.1:8735-60496 GCF_000699245.1 Pterocles gutturalis
GGCTGCTGCCGGCCCCTCTGTCAGCCTATGAAATAGGATTTCTGTAAACTTTAGGTAATTAACGGCTCAGCTTTCCACATGTATGATGGATAGATCTCTCTATATAAGATATCTAATTGTCTTAAATGTATGGCAGGACAATACAGACATTTTAGAAAACACAGATACTAAATGTGCTGGTTTACTGTTTAAGGTCATTAGCAGTGGGTGGTTGCTTTTTTGTTAATATAAAATACATTAGTCTTGCTTAATTATTGCAAAATGAAGTAATACTCGTTAGACAATAATGTGCATTGGTGCCTCTCACAAAGCTGGTGCTTGTGAACAGCTTGACACATTTCAGAGTGCAGGGTAAGGCAGAATCTGTGCTCGTAGTTCCAAGTATGGGACAAAACGTAGCCTTACCAGTTCAGAAGGAGCTCAGGAAGAAATTATGAGTCAGAGACAGTCCTCTGAATCATATTTCCTCTGAGCTGTGGCGTTGCACAAGTGGGGAGTATGCTGTCAGCCCTTGGCCAGATGAAGCATATTCCCTCTCATGTCCAGTCAGCTCTCTTTGCTGACACAGAAGGGAGAAAAATGACAATTATGTTTACTTCCGACCCAGTTTTCCCCAACTTCTGCACTTGCTCATGGAAGGAAATAACGTCTCTTTGAGGTCTGCTCGTTAGTATAGTGCCCTTAGTATAGCTTTTGGGAAGGATGTCATTATGACACGGGAGAATGCAAAAATGCCTGACAACTTCCATACAGAACTTTGTGACCATCAGATGCCTGGTGTATTAAGTATGCTTTACTGCTCATTTGTAGGTAGGTGGGACACTGTACTCACTTGTCAGGACTGAAACTAATGCTTCCTCCTTGGGCACTCACTTTGCATGCTATAGGAAGCAAATCTGTCACAGTGAGGGAATATATCAGCAACACCTACACAGCTTGCAAAGTACCATTTGAGTTTGATTCCAGGCAGATTTGGCAAGACTAATAATCACCAAGTAAAATATGATTAAACAAATCTGAGTTCTTGGTTTGTTTGTTTTTTTTTTTTAATGCAAACCAACAAAAATAAATATTTCCTGTATGTTAAATTTAAGCATTTAAGAATAGCATAAGCAAATAATCAGCTGGTCAGCTAATTAAACTCTGTAATGACTTTTAACATTCAGTCAGCAGAGTTGTGAATAATTGAGATTATTCATTTGTTAGTATTAGATCAGTTAGCATTGCAAAGGTCCATTGTTCTTAATGGTTAAAAAGGTTGATGATTCTGGTAACCTACTAGGAATCAAGCATTCAGAACTCCTAATTTGGTAGCAACAGTAATTCTGTATGAAGCCTGACACTGAATAGTGTTTATTTTCTTTTATGGTTTATGAAGGAGTAAAATCTAAACTAGATATGACAGCCTATGTTGAAATTGGTTGTTTCAATATTAGACATCTATGCTTTTATAGTGAAATTTTAAGAAAATTTTACCTGAACCACGTACTCAAGGGTCAAATTATGCATCTATCAATGCAGGAGGAAGTGCATGAGGAAATATCAGTTTGTTGCGTTTAGCGTGTAGGACTGCTTGGGTAAGTAGCTGCTCACCAACACAAATATAGATTGTGCAATCTAGTTTTAAGTATGTAACTTGGAATTCCATTCTGTATGATCCTTACACTTGCGTTTGTTCTTCAGAAAGAGCTTTCACAGATTCACAAGTAGTTTTCACAACAAGTAAAAATTTTTACAGAAGAAAATAGTTTATAATAAAGCCATAAAAAGAATATGTTGCAATAAATTGAAGCAAGAGGATATTGTCACTCAGTATTTGCTCTGTCTACTGATATTCTGTTGTCAGGGCAGTTCTGTTATTCTTGTTAATCTTCTATGCTTGCCAAGCTTTACTTCCCATCACTTTACAAAAAATGAGGAATAGACTGAGTAATAAATTATCATTATTATAAAAATTATAATGTGCCTATGTTTTTTTAGGAACATAATAGGCATTCTGAAAGATACACCCTTTTGGTGTAGAAGGTAAAACTGATAAACCTGATCTAGGCTCTGTGACTGGCATACCATACGGCCGGTGAACAAGTGCTAGTCTGCTTTCATGGTAGTATTCACAGTTTTACAGAGTTCTGAGAAGAGGCGTTACCTATAGTGCCATTTAGGTAATTGCAGCATCGTTTCTATGATTTGCTTTATATTGTACATATTTCTAGTACATCAGTATAGATTAACTCAACACTTCTTGGTAGTGATGCATCTTGGAGAGTAGGGTATTTTCCCCCTATACCCACAGCTTGATGTGAGTGAGAGTAGGGGAGAGGAAACAGTGTGTGTAAATATGTTGTATCAGTGCAAAAGCAGTCACTTAATGCCTTTCAGGGCTTCCCTTCCTACTGTGCTTTCAGTAATAGAATATTCTGTTACTTAGTACTCTTGGCAGTTCAGGGTTATTTCTCTGTATTTGTACAATATGCACCATAATGACCTTTACCGCAATATGAAGAATAAATAATAATACAGGGGCAGTGGATCTCTAAATTGTATTTCATACTAGATTGGAACAGGCTTACCTCTCTTTTTTCATAAAGGCATTTGATACATTTTGAAATGAAGTACTTCTTCATTTTTTTGAATAAAAGCTTCTCCAAAATTTCTGTCTTAAAACTCCTGAAAGTAAAATGTACCAAGGTATGCATTTGTATCATTCAATTTCATAGCAATGTATTTCTGTATTTCCAGGCGGTTTATAAAGGAATAGTGTTCAGAAGATTTCAGAATCTTGTCTAATATTCTGCTGTTGCTTCTTAAATCAGATTCTGAAGTGTTCATGTTCCAAATCTCAATTATTTTGTAATCTTGCAAAGTGAACGTGGCATTGGATGCTAATCTCCTCAACATAAAAACATGGTATGATATAATGAAATTGTACTTCATACCATCTTATAAATAAATTATGTCCCAAGTAAGTTTAAAGAATTAATTACTATTTTTGTTTGTCATTTAGATGCGTAGTTACAGAACAAAATCAAGGGTATATATGTAAAATAAATAAGTTTAAAGAATGAACAAGTGCAACAGATAATACTCCCATGTTTATTCTTATTTACGTATTTAAATGTCTATTGTTAGTTTGATAACAAGTTGTTAATAGTTGTTAAATAAGTCAGGATATAAACAGCTAGCAGGGAAGTATGCAGAAAAAGTCTTGTTTGATGCGATTCTTTCACACAGTGATTAGGCATTTGAGGGGTGTTGGCCATAATACTTTTACTAGAAAATAAATTAAATAAAAATAAATAGACATAATATTTCTCTGGAAAATCATTTAGTGACATTAATATTTTAATTTGAATCAAGACATGAACGCTTGCTTCTTCTTTAATATGCTATGATTAGAAGGCATACTAAAGCCTTCTGAATGCCTAGTAGAACAGCAGGATGTGTCAAATGGTCTGAAGAAAAGAAAAACAAGCAAGGAGCGCTGTTATAAAAAGGTAACTAACATATACTGTTAGGAGAGGGGAGAAAATACAGGCCTCACAGAGGTGGAAATAACTCAAAATGGTCTTAGAGCAACACTAATTTATTATAACTGACTAGCGGATCAGGTCGTCTTCCTTCTCCTTTAAAGATCACTACTTTTAGCCTTCAGGTTATTTTTTGCATGTTTCTCTGTGGACCCACATAAGAGCATTAATACAGCTGTGTGATTCAGAGACATCTGACAATTTCTTCTACGATGGCTCTTGAGGGTTTTTTCTCCAAAAAGCATCAGGATGATATTGGTGGCTAGAGAGACAATTTGGGTTAGTGTATTTTTCCACGGAGTTTATAGAGTTTACATCTATAGATGTAAAAATATTTATGCAGTAGTAATACACTTCATTTTGACACTCTGTGTTGCATATACACTGAGTTTTGCCATACGATGTAAATGGTGTGAATTGTATTTATATGATATACAGTGTACAGACTAAAGAATATACCACGTCAACTCCAGTCATTATAAAAGTAACAATATGGATTCACACACACATATACATTCACATATATATATACACACACTACAAATATATGTACATCCAGTAGAAAAAAAGATATAGCCCAGACAATCAATAAAAAACAGGTCTATACAAGTGGCTCCCTTGTTTGGAATCATGGTAAACTTAGAATCACTGCGTACACTCAAGTAAAGCAGCTGGCCTAATTCTGTAAACCTAGTTCTCAGTTTTGCTGAAAATAAGAAGTAGAAGAAATATTTCCAATGACTGAACAAAAAATAAAGTAAACCTTTTGGTGTCTAAATTTTTAATCCCTGAAACAGTTAATGAATTAAGAGCACAGGTCAACCGATTGTTTAGTATACCCAGAGTTTATTAAACTCAGGCTACTAACCCTAAAGTTTCTCCTTGGCTAAGGGAAAAAATGTAAGTGAGCATTCCCACTGTTATTTCTTTCATTCTAAAACCCAGTTCTTATTTGGGGATATTAGAGAAGGTAGGCCTAGTCAATTATTTGCTCAGATATACAGAGACTGCTTTTCTTTTAGAAATTTGCACTAAAGTTACCCGCACCATTTGAAGATGTACTCAGGTACTCTATGTGCAACAATTTGAAGCTGACTCAGAGCAGCTCAGTGCAAAAAAACAAAGTGACTAATCTCTTTGCAGAACTGAGGCTTTGCTGCTTTGCTCTGAGTCATCATGACAACTCAAAGTACCTAGACTTAGTACAGAAATAAACAGATTTAAACAGAGCACTCGGTTTCGAAACAAACATTACTTTTGGTCCTTCTGCCAGAATGACCTCGGTATTGCTATTTAACATCAAAGTGGTGCTGGTATGCAGGGTAGTAAAATCTCTAGAAGACTATCAAAGTAGAATCTGAGAAGCTAAAGGAAAATGAGGAAAGAAAGAACAAAAGAAGTAAGGCAAATATATTTTCTTACCTGTTAAGAATGCCACATAAAGAGAGTGGCAGCAGTCATTTGTCTTGTAGGAAGATTGGAACTGAAAGAATAAAACTGGAACTGGTGGCATTAGGATATGTATGGGAGAGGTAAGGGAGATCTTTTATAATTTGTCTGGTGGTATTCTAGTCACCCTTAATTAGTCTTTCACATTGAAAGATCAAATAAATAACTAAACAGTGACATTAATTCTACTTTATTCAGCAGATCTCTCTTTGTGTTAAAGATTTATGGTCCTCTACCTTCATGCTGCTATCTTCAGGGTGGGTATTAGTACAAGTTAAGCCAGAATCTCTTCTGAGATGGATGAGTGGTTGCTTCTGCCACCTCCAAGTTAGAGGAGTGGATCTTTCAGTGGCACTAGTGAAAATTTGGAGATACAAACCTGTAGTTAATGATCTGCAAATTAAATGTGGAAATAATGAGTTACTCCTGATTGGCACTTGTGGAAGTAAGAGTAGTATTTGGCCCTATAGATGGTTTAGTGGGTTAGGTGGTGTTGGGTTGATGGTTGGACTTGATGATCCTTGAGGTCTTTTCCAACCTTAATGATTCTATGATTCTATGATTTCAAGATCATAAAATATATTGTAGCCATTTTGAAATCTTTACTAGAATGGGTCCGGGCATGTCTGTGCAGACAGACCCAAGTTTTTATGTCAGTAGTCCGAGATTGCCAGCCACAATCTAGCTCTGACTCAGAAGCACTCATTCTGTGCTGTCGCAGAGCTAAGAAATCCTATGTGGCATCCAGAAGCCATACAGGGATGCTAACACGATAGTGTGCCCAGACTAACAAGTCCAACCATTCAAGAAGGTTCGTTAGCCTGTGCACTTTTTTGATCCAAAGTTAATTTACCTCAGCGTAACATAGAAGCAGCATGAGTTCAGGTCTGCCAGCATGTCTGTTTAGTAATGCCAAATACCTACATGCAAGGCATCTTCACTAGGGAACAAGTGTTCCACAACAGAAAAGAAACTTAATCTAGAACTTATAAACATAAATTGTGGGTATCTAAAGGAATAGATTTAGTCATTAGATAATCAGTGGCATTGAGTATATTAGAGGGTTTGAGATAATAATTTTGTATATTCCACATATACTACTACATCTCTGTAATTAATATATATATATTTATGTATTGGTACAGATTTTTATAGAAATGGTATCTCATTTAGTGTCTCATTTCATATAGGTTGCAATTGCTGCAATTGTGAAAAAAGTAAATAAACCTAACAAAACTCCAGAAATGAGCAATGCCGAATGTCTTGTTCTTTGAGTCACAAAAATAGCAAGAGGTAACATGTTAATCGTTTTGACATTAAGAAAGCTAATAAGCATGTTAGTTTAAATGCTTTTGTGCTGAGGGTAGGATCATGTAATATCTCAGAACTAAGCAAAGTTGGGCCTCGTCTGTACTTGAATGGGAGATGTGTAAGAAAAATTCATCGTCTTACGAGAAAGGATGTCAGTGGTTTAATAGGTTTCATCATTATAGCTGAGTCAGTCCTGAAGTCATGCCTGCTATGGTGTTAAGGAAACATTCTACTGTTAGAATTGGATCCCAGATACTTTCGGTGGTTAGGCTTAAATTTGGATCCACTGTCTGTGGCATTACATTTAAGAAAGCTTTTTGTCTTGAATTTACATCAGTATCCTCATGACAACAATAGAAAGTAAGGGCAAAGTTTGACAATAGGATATAGTATTAAAGTAATATACTTTTGTTTTTCTTGCTAATTTTTTGAGACCTTTTCTTTTGTCTTCAGCATAAGTCAGTAGGAGGATATCATAACAGTTTCTCTGTCTTATTTCTTTGTTGCTCCCAAATTTTTTACTTGTAAAAAAAAATGAAGAGGAAAACTGACGAAAGGAAGGAAAATGAAAAAAAATTAAGTAAATGTCCATTGTATCATATACAATATAAATACAAAACCCAGAAATAACACTTCAAATGAACTGAAAATCAGGAATTGTAGAAAACCGAGATGGGAAAATAAAGATAAAAGGACAATGTATATTAATGACAGGACTAAAGAAAAATTGATGGCATTTGAACAGTCAATCCAAAAATTCTTTGAAGCCTGCTAGTACATGGGGGATAAATTAGATAATAATAATAAAAGACAGACCTTTTCATGGAGAGTATAGTCACTGCACTTTTGCATTCTTTCTGAAATAAAATTTGCTCCGAGTCTGAGAATTAGAATGTGATTTAAAATTCACCTTTGCTTATACACAGTTTCAGAACCACGTTGTAGTCTAGAAATTATTATTGTTTTTGTTGGGTTGAATTTTATTTTTCTTTTTTTTCCAAAGCTTCTTTGAAATCCAGAGGATTTAATTTCTATTGGTGATTAGCTCTGTCATTGATGTAGCTATCAGTCTAATCTTTCAAACAAAAAAGGGCAGAGACAAATTTGGGACATAAATATCCTCAAGTAACATTGAGATTGCTGAAGATAAAAGGGAAAGTAAATTTCTGAAACTTTGGAAAAGAAAAATTCCATGGAATTTTTCAATATAAAATCTTTTCCTGTATTCCTGTTAATTTTACTCCTATTAAGTCACAACCCCTTTATCTTCATCCAGAAGACTCCTCTTCCTACTCAGTTGAGAAGCATATCATCCACTGCTTTATCTTGAACTATCATTTCATTCATAAGAAATCAAGGCAGATTCCTGAAAGAAGAGGTCATTAATATTTCTTTAAAGATAATACTGTTTACATCCTCTACACACTGTCTGCTCTATTATCTGCTGTATTTCCTGTTGATGTGAGTAACTCAAAGGAGTATGTGTGTAATACAGTGTGTAATTAACCATTTCTGGATTCATTATATTTTCACACCTTTGTAGTTGCTAGTGGATAATGAAAACACTTTTTCAGTCGTTGCCAGAGCAAATGCCTTGTTATTGGATCCCAGCGACATTCTGCCATCCCAGTACTTCTGGGTCTAAAAAGCACTCTCCTCAAAGGAAATTAGTCTTTTAGTTATACAAGACTCAGAATGTCTGCGATCCGGCAAAGCTGCTATCTCTGGAAATTAACCACATGTTTATGAACCAGTGTTACACTGCTTAATAGAAGAGCAAAAAGAAAACTATAGTGTATTGTTACAAGGTCTGCAAACTAGCTTGTACGTGGCAATAAGATTTAAATGAATTAATAAATTAATGAAGTTAATTAATATTCTTATTGATCGTAAATCTAGAGATTTAGAAAACAGAACAGTGTTTTATAATATCTTTTGGGAATAGTGTGACAAAGATATCTGCAATCAGGTATCATTTCCTGACTCCTTAGGTGCTTTCTGGAAAGACAGTGTAATGTAATGTTTATAATGGGTTGTTGTATTATATTCACACTTAAATAACTTAAACTATCTCTGCTTACTTATGTGGAAAAAGAAAAACAGTATTTTTAGAGAGGTTTGGATTTAGTTCCAAATTTTTGGAGTGAAGGAAGTTGCTATATAGTAGAAGAAATGTTACTTTGAGTGGGTGGGGTTTATTCATAGAAAACCTTATTTCCTCTGTTTCATGGGAGAGCTGACAGAAATTAGTTTTCAAGTGAATACCAGATAATATTCTGCAACAACATAATGTCATAGTGATATTTTTTAAATAATTATGTGTTGGAGTAATGAATAAGTACGGATAACAAAGAAGATTGCTGAAGGCTGCTTACAGTTAGATGGGCAAATTAAAATACGTGTTTAATTGTGTTCATTCTCAAACTTCTTGTAAGCAAATATTACATTTCTTTGGTAAACATGATTGACTTTTTTATCCTATTGTAAATGAAAAATAATATTTTTACTATTCACACAGTTGATAAAAAACTGTCCTTCTTGTGTCTACAGTCCATTATAAAAATACATCCACTAGAGCTGCTGCTGAGTGAACTGACACTGAGTGGCACAAGCACTGCTATTTTGGGGGTGGGTGCAGCCTAAAATGGGAGGCTAGAGTGGAGTCATGTGCTTGTGCATATTAGTTAATTTTCCTTCTGCGAGCTAGGGAAAAAAAATACAGTTTTAAGAGCAAAAAGGGAGGCAAAGTTGTGCTTTCATTGCAAAAAAATTATTTCTAGTATGTCAGAGAATATGGGTGTACTTCATTCCCCCTTCTCAGACTAATTCTGTTCTTAGCTGTGTAATAAATCTAGAGCAGCTTCATAGAAAGTAAGGCCACTTTAAAAACGTAGGAAAGGTTTCACAATTTATATTTATGCTAAAGTACAATTTTTGTATCTTGAAATCTGGTGTTTCTGTCAGTTTGTCACCTCCCTTATCTCTGAACTTTGGTGCCTTTGTGCAAATACAATACTGTATGCTTTTTCGAGGATCATATTTGTGAAATGATTTCCTGGTTGTTACAGGAAGTATTTCTGAATATTGTTTTACAAGCTCCAGCTGGTTTAGGATATCAGAGAATGGAAAGCTGGTGATGTCTAAAGTTGCTTTGGTAAAACTCAAGTATGAATTTACTCAGAACTGAAGAACAGGTGACAAAGACTGTAACTTTTTGATTCCAAATACAACAGGGAAAGCCTACCCTGTTGAACCTCCGGTAAGAACCATATTTTTCACAAGCATCTTCTGAAAGTTTTTACACCCATGGATGTTTATATGCAGTCTGAATTTGCTTGTCTAAGCTCTCATGCAAAAAATTAGTGCACTTTATTTCCATAGCTGTTGGTGAATTTTTGGGCTTGCTGTTAAATCTACAGAATGCTAAAATAATTGGTTATGATCTGTCTGTATAAATTGGAATGTTTGTGCATATGTAACAATGCATGAAAAATATTGAGATTAAATTAGTGAAAGTAACATTTTTAAGAGGAGTTAGATATTTAAAATTATAAAAAGGAAATAGTAGATTTTTTGGTAAGTGGCCTTCATTTTTCCGTCTTCCCATGTGTTTAGGATTTTGTTTGGAAAAAAAAAAAATAATAATAAAGGGTTCTAGAGCAAGCAGAATCAAGTAAGAGTGCCAAAGATTTAATACATTTCTCTAAATTTTAAAACCTCTAATAGAGCTGTTTTTCTGGATAGCCAGAAAGGGCAAGAATTTGTCCCTTTGCCAGTGCCTTTAATGAGAGAGACTCCTCTTCTGTGCGTTACCTGATCAAAAGGTGGTACAGGGCACTGTTGAGTCAACACAACTGTTCTGGCTTGTTTTTTAAATATTTGCAGGGAGTTCACAGATGATTAGCTGTCAACCAAGAACAAGACTCTAGAAATTCATTGTTTAAGAGAATCCTAAGCTTTTGACTCACACAAGAACAAAGTTTTATAAGAATAACAGAGGGGCACTGAGTTCATGAGTCAATATATTGGGCTGGAATACAGGCAGCTGTAGTCATAGAACAGTAGTGTGCTCCAGAAGTTGACTGGTTCCTGTGACTTTGCAAAATATTTCAGAATTTGCAAGAACAATTGAATCTAGAAGCACCATTTCTTAAAAAAAAAAAAAAAAAAAATCTCTCTCTTCTATTGACGAGAAACTGGACATTTACACCAAGGCACCTCTCGGGTAATAATACATGTATCTGTATGTGGCCCATCTCCACGGTCTAGCTGTGTAACATAGAGATAAAGCCATAAGAAGGATGCTCCAGAGAAGGGAAATAACAACAGCTGTTACAGGTTATATTGCTTCACAATTGGACAGAGCTGAGTAAGTATGCAGCTCAGTCCCAAGACAGTCTACAAGTCCCTTTAGCAGAGTATTGATAGAACAGATTGGTATATTGATATTTTAAATGCTATATTTATCTTGCATTCAGTCACTGGAATGAAAAATTATAGATACTGGGATGTTTATAATTTATAAAATATAATACAATAAAATATCTACTCTAAGGGAAAAACTGGACTTTTGTTTTTGCAGAAAGAAGGTACAAAGTCCCTAATTACAATCATATAATATTGTCCCTCTTACATCCTGTTGGGAAGTAATGATCATTTCCCTGTTCATACAAGTTAGTAATGTTAAAGATGGCATTTATCCTATTACAGAGGCAAACAGTGTTTACAATGTTACCTTTAGGCTAAATTTAGTTGCAGATATTTTTAGTTGTATTTTAATAGACTACTTTTTGTAATTATCTGTAAATAGCATTGGTTTAGTTTAAGAAATCGTTATATATGTTTCTTGAAATACTTTTTCCTTTTTTCTTTGCTGAAGGATGAATCTTTGCTTGTAACTAAACTGTTAACACTGCATATTTTCAGTTCTGAAAACTATAATAGTTTATAGATTTATTCATCATGAATTGAAATCACAGAGGAAGAAAGAAGTGATCCTGATAATATATTTTATTTTCTTGCCTGTCTTTTCTAGAAATGGGAAATAACACTCATCTGTGACATTATTACATTTCTAGAGCATAGGAGTTAATAATTCTTGTTTTCTTTTACTTCCATGTCAATTTAGCAGCAACAGTAGGACTAAATAAAGTCAGTCTTATGATATATGAGGCCCAACATTTATTGAATAGTCAGTCACAATTCTTTTTTCTACATCAGCTGTGATTCTGTATTTTATGATCTCCCATCTAAATGTTAACCAGGGTTAGTAATATTTAGTTTCCAAGATCAAATGTGTTTGAGTGCGTTCAGTCTGTGTGGGCAGGCTACCAGGAGCTGATAAATACTAGATTGACTGTTTTGTTTACAGTGGTTTTGTTTGTATCAGTATGTACAGAATGGAATATCTGTTCACAAAGTAAGGTGGTTATAAATTCCAGAAGGAGAATGTGTCTGTGGCTAAAATGCTTAAGAAGAGTGTTTTCGTGAAACTGCTACACATCTGGCTGAATAATACTTGTACCTACAATGTGTTGGAGTACTGCATAGAGCAAACAATGATTCATTCGCTTCTAATACACCTTTTCTTAAATAGGATGATTCATATCAATGCTTCCCTAGAGGAATGCACTGTATTTTTATATCTTACCAAAACCAGACTGCAAGACCCAACAGCAGATCTTTTCAGTTTCTCTTAAGACAGAGCTCTGTAGCAGATTCTGGTTTTGTTGAATAGAATGCGCAGATGAAAGTTGACAAAAATTTAAGTGCAGGTCTGATTTAGATTCTTGGCTGACAGAAATGCCATTTGCTTTTTTTCAGTAAAGACATACTACTGCATCAAGGATTACAGATTCAGTGAGTTAGGCTTGAGAGAATGAAAAAGAAAACAAGACTGTCGTACAAGTGCAGGCTGGGATTTAAGGGACAGAAGCACTAAGATCTTTTGTTTGTCTGTTGCTGTCCTACCACAGCTAAAGTAACAATCAGATTGCTCAGTGCCTCATCACAAGTTGCTACAAGACAAAAAATGCAGTGTACTTCAAGGGCTAGATGAGGCAGTGGGTCTGTGATTTCTTTTAATCTAGAAATACAGTTTATGGGAAAAACATACTTTGTATTCAATTTTGTGTCTAGATTTGAACACCACCAGGTCCATCATCTCAGTTCATAGTGTACTTATTTTTTTCATGTTCATCTTGCAGGCTTTTGCCAAGGTGTAATGCTTCTTTCAGTTATCTTTCCCAACTTGAGAGTAATTTTTGCTTTGAGCTATTACTGATGATTCTGCCCAGTAAGCAAATCCTTCTTCTATGAATAATAAAATGTTAACAAAAAAAAAAAAAGCACAAGATCACTCTAAAAATGAAGAAGCAAAGCTTATTTTAAAATACTGGTTTGCTTAATATGCACTTTGTCTCCTGTTTATACTCTCAACTTTTCCCTATGCAATTCTTTACATATAATCATGGTGTGATATTTACCTTGGAAAGATGTAAGTGTTATGGGAAAGGAACTGGGAACAGACGACTGTAAGTTGTAAGACACAAGCAAACAATTTCATTTCTATAGCAGGAATTTGGAGATAGATATCAACATTTTCAGGGTATTCCCTGACACACAGGAGTTTGGGAATGTGGGGGCAGGAGCTGACGGGCAGGGACACTAACAGTAAATAAGTTTAGCTGCTACATTAGGCTGGCCCTCAGCTGGTGCACATCACAGCCTGGCTTTTCTTAAAAAAGCAGTTGGTAGTCTCAGTGTAGAGGCCTAATACTGGGTGAATTTAAAGCCTTGGTCTGACTTCTTGCCTACAGAAATATTTCCTCAAAATGACCTTAGGGTATATTAGAAAGGTGACCTGAGAAGCTAACATGGTTGAAAACTGTACCAGGCAAATCAATAGAAATTACTTAGAGAGTGGAGTAACTTCATACAGTAATAACAATATATATTCAGGAAAAGTCAACTCAACTTTTGTCACAAATCCATTGGAATCTTTAAAGAAGTCACTGAGCAGGTGAATGAGAAAAAAACAGTTGATACAGTCTACTTCTATTTGAAAAAGCCAATTAAAAAATCACATGTGTCAAAGGCTCCCACAGAAGTTAAACTGTCAGAAGTTGGGAGGGAAGATCCTCACTTGAGTGAATAAGTGGTTAAAGGATAGAGGAAGAATCAATGATCACTTTTCACAGTAGGTTTTGTAGTTGTAAGAGTATATAACTCAGTGCAGTCTAGCCATCTGATTATTTATTCATCTTTCTGAGTAAGTTTCACATATTTGTGAAAGACAAGGCCTTTCTGAGATTTCAGTTTCTTGGACTGGGGGGAGTTAGACTAGAACTTGGAAAAGAAGTACTACTCAAACTTTCCAGCCTTAGATCCACAGAGGAAAACTGGCTTAAGCTGTTGCAGTAATAGTAATTAAAGCATAATAAATGAGAGAACTTCAGTTAATCCTTTTTTTTTTTTCATTTCTAATGTTTCATGTTTATGAAACCCATTAGGTCAGGCCAATGTAATAGGAGATTCAAAAATTCAGCAACAGAAAAGTGACTGAGAGTCAAATTTTAGCTTTACTGTAACTGTGATTTAAGAACATACATAACCATGAATATAATTCTAGTTGTGGATTGAATCATCAGTGTACTAGACCACTTTTTCACAGAAACAGAATTGCAAGCATAGGAGGAGAGTGTGTCTTCTTTATTTGTACTGCGATGGTCAGAGTCTCAATGAATAGTATATAGTATAATATGAAAAGAATACAAGTTAATAAAACCTTTATTAAACAATATTTGAGATCAAAAGAAAGCAGTAAGATTTTTAAGACCAACATTCCATTAAAAATAGCTGATAAAGGTTTCTATTACTGTTTTTGAAATAGAAATGATAGTGATTAAATATTGATTGATTTGGAATCCCATTTCCACAATTGGAGAAATTTTGACTTAACTACATTCCTAAATTTACTGCAAGGATTCAAAAAAAGACTCTAGTTTTATTTTAATATTCAGTTGCCATAGAGCTTCAAAAATATATCAAAATAGAGCAGATAATCCATGGAGATAGGGAAGTTGGTAAGCAGCCAGCTCCAGTACTAACACAAGCAGGTACAAATAAACAAGCAATAAATGGCAAGCCAGCTTATGCTGGTGCCATACAACTAGATTACAGAAGGATGACATAAATGGAATTTGTAAAAAATCCAAAAAGCTGTCTGGCTAACCAATGTATGTTCTCTCTCCTGTGTTTTCCGACATCTTTTCACAGTTCATTTGCTCATTAAAGTAAGAATAATGGGATGCATAGGATGGTGCGTGATTAAAATATTACTGGCATTCATATAGTGATATTCTTCACTGAAGGACCTACTGAGGCTTTTGCTGTTTCACAAGTCTGTTTAGGAAGCAAAACCGTACTGATTTAAATTTTTGGTCTTTGCTAGATACCATGGGTTATACCTGCAATTGTGTGACTTAATCTAGTTCTGATTTTTTTAAAGAATTTCCTCTCCTTGATATGAACACAGCACATCTTTTTGGGAGAGAAATCTAGATAGCTGTAAGCCTGCTAGGCCTAATTGAAGAGTCCCCTGTATGTTTTGACATAGCCCCTTCTGAAGCATAATATGTGACTTATCGATAATAACACTGACAGATTACTTTCCAAAGCATTTTAACAATTTTCATCTTCCATTTTGTAGTTTTGTGATCACATTTTCTAACATTAAAAGCAGATAATCTTTGCAGGTCGTAGATTTATTTGTATGCCCTTCTACTCATTCATACTTAACATTCAGACTTCAAGTGTTGGTTTTGCTTGTGTGATCTGAAAGCGACATTGAAATTAATCTGATCTGAAAAGAAGAAAAGTGTTTCTCCAACCTTTGCTGAAATATTTTCAAGTGCATTACTAAGCCAAATGGTTAAGGCATTTCCTACTGTACAAGAACTTAAAAGACAATCCATGCAGTACTAATTTACAGCCAAAATACTGCTTTACATTTATTGGCTATTTTACAGAAAAAACAAATCTTTCAAATGTACAAGATGTTACCAAAGGTGTCCTCACTGATAAGAAGGCCGAGAGAAACACCCAGAGTGCACGTTGGCAGGTATTTGTGCATTCCTTCCAGTACCACAGGTAGAGCTAGGTTATCCCTGGCAGCATGGCGACACAGCATTTGGTATTCAACCATTATCATCCTAAAGCTAGGTGCATGCTCATTAAAAATGGTTCAGATTCACTACTTTGTGGCCATTCTTTCCAGACTCCAGCCAGCTGTTCAGCGTGGTAGCGTGTCTGTGTGTGGGAGAGGGGAAGTCAAGTGGGAGAAGAGGGAGTTATGTGATTTCCCTTTAACTTCAGCATTGTAAACAGAGCTTGGTTCTGCATACTGATTTCAGCAGGCAGCCAGTGTCAACACTGACATTTTCAATCTCTTTCTTTTGTGTCGCATTAGTGGAAAGTGACCTGTTGTGTTTGTGGAAGCTCTGGAATCCCACAGGAGAAGGATCACTCAGCACCATGGCAGGCTGCCAAGTACAACTTGTTCTGAAATACAGTGGTGCTGAGAAGTTGCAGTATGAACTGAAACACAGTGTCGGCTTAGCGGGAGATAGGTTAGACTGTTGATTAGCTGTGGTTAGGACCAGTTTACCCCCTGCCCGGGTACACTGCCTGGCTCTTCCCTTTTTCTTCTCCTTTCTACTTAGGTAGGTGTTTGCTCGTACTCTTCTTGAAGGCGGCCACTAAAGAGTTCAAAATTACGTCCTGTTCTAGTACTGCACTGTATTCAGCATCTACTGTGTGCACTGCGAGTGGAGTGCCTTCATTTATGAGGAATAGTTTCTTAAACTGGTACGTTGTTCAGAAGCCATGTTTTGTTCCAGTGATAACAAATGCTAAAAGTGTAAAATAAGTTTTAATTTTATTTCTGGTATCCTATTTCTTTGGCCTGTTTTAGGAAGGCAGAAGTCCTAGTATCTCATACTCTAATAAGAATGTGATAATAAATCCATCTAATCAATCGAGAGTAATAAAATAGTTTAGCCAGTAGGAAAGGGAAATAGCTTAAACAAGTGTCTCGCAGATAGAAAAGACATATTGTGTGCTAAAAATACAAATGTGTTTGTATTGTTCCAAGAATTCCTGATTAACAAGAACAAAGTGAGAGCAGACTAGGATTTACATCAGGAGGTGTTAACATGACTAGGAGAGGAGGTACTTCCACCCACCAGCAAAACGTGCTTACTACAGAAAGATGGCATAAACATAAACCAAATTGTCAGGCAGATCAGAGTCATCTGATCTTTGTCCAAAGCTCCTAACGTCTAAAACGTCTCATGGGCTTACTTTTATCTTCAGTCAAATATACTCAAATCTGTGACTATACTTTGTAGAAGAAAACTGGACTGTATATGCAGAACA
This sequence comes from Pterocles gutturalis, assembly GCF_000699245.1. Classification (NCBI taxonomy): domain Eukaryota; kingdom Metazoa; phylum Chordata; class Aves; order Pterocliformes; family Pteroclidae; genus Pterocles; species Pterocles gutturalis. The sequence goes on from NW_010109135.1 coordinate 25,460, forward strand.
TAGACTTTCTCACAGGATGGGCAGTGAGACTCTTGCACCCAGTACTTCCCCACTGCATGGGAATCACAGCAAATGGTTGCAATGTGGAAAAGTGTAAGCCCTCTATGTGATTGCACAGGGAGTCTGGGCTATATAGAGCTTGGCAGGCTTCACTGGCAGGAGGGCAGAGCTTCCCCTGTCTGTGCTGGGGAGAGTTTGTGACTTACAAAACCCACTGAGGGGCTTTCATCATCCTCTGCAGCCATCTCTGGTGCTGCAAGACCAGGTCTCCAATGAGCTGAAGATACAGAAGGGAAAGATGGCAGCTGGGGCAGAGGGCAGTGGCAAAGTGTTGAGTATAGGTCGAGATGGTGTCTACGTGTAAAATAAATATACTAGAATAAATTGGGTGAGGGAAACAGATGGCTAAAAAATCTGGAGTTGAACAAATCTGTGTTAAAAGTCAATATAAAATAAAAGTACTGAACATGTGGAGTAGACTTTCAGAGGAAATAGAGTGAGCATTTTTGTAATATGCAAATAAATGGGGTTTATACACATTTATGCATAATATAACCTTCAGGGCCCAGACAGAAGAGAAGGAAAGCCTAATCTGAAAAGAATGAGGCAGGTTGGTATGCCATTTTAAGGAAGAACGGGGGGCCTCAGAATTGTTTGAAACAATTTTTACAGATTTTGGTTGAAAGTCTGACAAAGCTTATGGAAATTCACATGAATTTTTTCACTAAGCTAAGCATCACATAGTACTGTTTATTCACATTAGTGGCAAATACTAGATCACGAGCTTTAGGTTTCAGTTTAAAAAATACCCTTGCATTGTTCAATTCTTTAATACTTTCTCAAATGAGGGAGTAAAAATTATGAAAAGAAGCTGGTAAGCTTTAAGCAGTGTTAGCATATTTTTCATACTGCGATTGCATACAGTCTCTGTCATTATATTATTAGACAGATATGGTACATTCTCTACTGGAGATAACTTTTGAGCAATGTCTTGTTACTATGAGGAATATTGTGAATGATAGAATATCAAAATAATAATTTTAAAGATAATTTGTTGCATCCTGATCTGAGTTCTAAATATTTACTTGTATCTGCACATTACTTTATAAAGGCAGGTAATTTACAGTGTTGGAAACTTCAAAAAATACAAAAGAAGAAAGATAACAGGCATTTTTTAAAAGAACTAAGAAGCAAAGCAACTGCAGCTGTCAGTGGCTGCAAGATTACAAAATTTGTTGTCTAAATTCAAGAACATCAGGTGCAATAAGGAAACAAATATGTAGAACACCGAAATAGTAAGAATGTTACACTTTATTGCTTTGACCTATTGTGCAGATTTTAGCAGGCCGCGTCAAGTCTGCAGAACCTGCAGCACTAAAGACTGTTCTGTAAGGCGCATTGTAAATGAGTTGAACTTTGATTTTTCAGGGGACCTGTGGCTAGATATTGCTTGTTAAAATCTTGGGCAAAGACATTGTATTCATCTGAGATTGTAAGGGTACATTTATTCTGAAGCTTTAAAATATTGGCCTAATGTGCCCTGCTGAAAATTGAAAGCAGTGAACACATCTTTTGGAAGTGCTTTGTTCCACACTTAGAAATCTTATAACAATGCTGTGATTTTGTATGTGTAAACACAATGGAAAATGCAGTATTAATAAAGAACCATTTCAATTTAAAATTTTAAAGAGTACATTATGAAATGCTGTGTGGACTAAATGAGAATATAAATTATAATATATATATCAGAATCCATTTTTTTGTTTCAAAATAGTGATGAAAATCAAACAATAAAGTACAAAACTAAATTGAGCTATCACAAATCCATTGTGTTTGCAAAAAGTGTGAGCAGACTCTGCCAAAGTTTTAGTGAAGAATGGAATGTACGGACAACCTTGAATTCTTTAGTTTCATTTAGTTTCATTTGGCAGTGTCATGGTTTTAGTTCATTAATTGTAGTTTTTTTAAATCATTGGAATGAGAATTTCTCTTAATCTTCCATAAAGTGTAATGCACCCCACTTGGGGTGTTGAGGGAATGTCTGTATGGGTCAAACACATGTACCCAGGATCATGTGCACAGAATCAGACCAGCCAAGGGGTTTCTGGAAAATAAAGTTTGAGCAAAAGGACCACTTCATCAGGTCTGATTCTGCAGCCACACCCGGCATGGAACTTTCCTTGAAGTCACACATGTTTTTATGAGATTTCTTGCCCTACTTTTGCAGACTCCAGAGACCTAGAGAAGCATCCAAACTTGCATGTCTTTGGATGAATTAAACCGTTGAATTTCTTAAGGACTCAAACTAGAGGAACAGGTTATTTCTGAATTATGGGAAGCTTAGATCTAAATTCAAATGCTTATATAACATTGAGTTATATCATGTGTGGATAAAAGAATGCCTGTGATAGTGTCCTTAAAGCCAAAATCCCTCATGGTCTTAGTCTTCAATTTTGATTGCCCTTGGGGAGTCATAAAGACACGCTGTTGGTAAACTAAGGGAAGGCTCCAGAAACACCCAGATTCACAGAGTCCTCCAATATGCCTTTGCAGACTTTCATGGTGACGATCAGCAATGTCTCTGCTGCCTCTATCACATATTCCGCAGAGGAGCCTGCATTATCATGCCATCTTGCCAAAACCCCTTGTGTTTCACTGGGTACAGGCTGACCGTTACTGAGATGGCGTTTGGAAACAAGGTTAATATAATGTAAGAGTGTAGCCAAAGCCCATAGAAATCATTATATTTTGGGTTAAGCTTGAAACCTTTTTGCGTTTTAGTTTCCAACTTGTAAAATGGAAAAAATACCACCTTTCTTCCAGATTTCCTTCTATCCTTTTTAGATTGTATGTTTTCTTGGGCAGGTATATTTGTCAAATATTTTCTAGTATATTAACTGCATAGTACCTATGAAGACTGGAATTCCAATCTCAATTAGGTCCAGACTCGATGGTAATAAAACTGATTTTACTAGAAGTAAGCTGTAATGTATTTACAAGCTTTGTGTCTCTGATCTGTTCAGTCAAATACCAAGCTTCAACTCAAAATTTGAGAGTGGTCATGACAGTACTGTGTGATTACTATACCCTCTGTGATGCGCTTATCCACAATCTTCATTGCAGTTCTGTGTACTTGCTTTATTTTTTAAATGGTCTCTTTGATCTTTCTCCAAGCTTGCAGTTCTGTGACCATTTCTGGTTTTGTACCCAAGAGTAAAAGCTAAACAGGAGGAATATGATTAATGATTTAGTGTAAACCTGTTAGATACTGTGACATTAAAAGCAAAAAGCACTTCCTGTGAACATTTACACTATTGAAATGGATAAAAGTACAATAGAATTCACAGATTTACCTAACATTTTCAAAAGAAAATAAAACCAATTTTCTGTAGAGATAATGCCATGGGAACTAAAAAAGAGGCATTTTGTCTTGTTAATCACAGATATTACTATACAAATTATTATACCAAAAGTACTTGGTACAAAACTGTATTATAATGATTAAATGCTAAAAACTTTGTTTAAATAGCAAGAAGGTCATCTTGCAAGCTGATACTCTCCCACCTCACAGATTAAAAAGACAGAGATTGAAGTGCAGAAGCACAGCTCTTACTTGCAAAAAAGGTAAATTTTCAAAATGGATTAAGTATATGAGATCCCATCAGCATCATGTTTCTCCAGCTTCCTGCCATCAGTACTGTGATCTGTCGTGGCATTACTCCAGTTTCATTGGGAATCACCTCTGTTGAGATCTTGACTTAACAGTGCTATGCTGGCTTCATTATAATATTCATTAACTGAATCCAGATCTTTCCACCTTGCCAATGTAATGATGTTTAATTTGTTACGGCCACACTGATACAGTGGAGGTAGCAGTCTTCTCATATATGTACAACTTCATAGCCAGGCTTGTTTATGTTGTAAATTAGTAATTAGACTTAGTTGAGTTTCTGAATGATCAGCCCTTCAAAATTCAGCCTCTAACTGCCTGTAGTTGCTCTTAATTCGAAGTGTTGGCGTGTAAATTTAAACATCTCCCTTGCCATTTTTTTCTAAAAATACGTTGCCATAAATCACTTTACCTGTCTGTCAAATGAAGGACTGTAATACTTATCTTTTTTCAGCCTAAGCATAATTCGGGAAGCTTAACTAACATTCCACGGTGTTCTTTATATGACAGGTTTTTATTAGAGGCAAAAGCCCAAAGAAAGAGTTAAGGATGAAGCTCTGAGTGATTAAAAAAGCACCTTCATGTGGAAAGGACTGTAAATAAAGTGAGGGCATAAATGAACTTACTTCCAGTCCAGTCTTTTAGCTGCAAGGGGCCTTGAGCGTACCACATGCTTTTTCACTTTTAGAGGCCCTCTACGTAATACAAATTAAAACCAGGGCATGCCTTTTCTTAGAACCTCCGCCAGGCATTTTATTTTCATAGCTGTCAACTTTAAAATCATGCTTTCCTCTTACTGATATTTTGATGGAGGTAGAAGAAAAGAGTCTGTAAGTGAACTCTGATTACTCAAATGAAAAGTGTTAGTCATTTGGACCGTTTTCCTTCTGTCCTGCAGGTTCCTGGCTGACCCTTTTACAGGGAGGTGGGGGTAGGGAACAACATCAGTCTAGACAGAAGAGGCCGACAACTAGTTGTCCACTCAGGTTTCAGTTTATAAATGAATAGTGTTCAATTTGTCACAGATGTTTGGCAGCCGCTGTGCTTTCATTCTAATCGCAACCAGGATTTCTTCTGCCTGAAGAACGCAGTGACCAATAGACATACATAGACTCATAGAATAATGATTCCATCTGCTGTGGTTTAGATTTATCAGCTAGAAAACAATAACTTTTAAAAAGTGAGATCACTAGGATTACAGTCGTATTAAATATATTAAATTATTCAGACCTGGCGCATCTTCTTTTAAAGTTTAGGGGGTTGAATGTTTGTTTCATGTAGAATGATATTTGTCAGTAAATTTGGTCCAGGGATTAATTTAGTTCTTTAGATCTAAAGTCAGACTGTATCTGTAAAGGCTCTTCAAGAATTAGGAAAAATATAGAATTAAAAACTATATGTATGCCCAGGAATGTTTGGGTTTTCCCTATGCCACCTAATTTAAAAATGGTAATCTAAAAACTGAGGCATTAAATACAACACTCTTAATTTCTCTTTGGACACTCAGAGCTTCACAGCTGCCGATTACCATGCCAAATTACCAAAAATGTTGTAACTCAAGTTCAAAAGCACATCTCTTTTTTCCCCCTGTGTTAAAGAAGAATCTAACTTAACAGCTAAGTGTTTAAAGGCTTTGATCTCTTCTGAACACAGGCAAAGGTCTGGGTTGTCTCCATCTTCTCCCAAATTAGAGACCAAAAATAAATTCACTTAATGTTAACTGCAGTGTAAAAAGGAAAGATAGAACAGGTTGAACATCTTTGACTAAGTGTCAGAATATCACAGAATTTGCACAGTAGCATGGCCAACAAAAAATGATGCAAGAATGATGACAGCAAAAGCAGTCCAGTGGCAAACAGTGCAGTATATAAAGAAAATATTGCCGTTTAAGCCTAGGATAAAGATGTTTTGCTCTCTATGTAACTACAAGTTGATACTCTTCTGTTGCTGAGCATCCCGATGGCTTGTTAAAGTTGTTTAGTTTATACTTCAAAATATGCAATGAGAAAGCTATGAGAAGCATATTACTTCCTGTGGAGTTACCCAAATGTGAAAGAACCCAACCATCAACACCCCATTGTGGCCCTTAACAGGGATTCTGTTCAAGAGATCTATTGGGCAATACAAGCAGAAACATTGTGCTTTAAAAAGGAATCAGAAAATGTAGGCTGAATAGCAGGAAGAACTTTGTGACAGAGACCTATTAGATTGTGAAATAGTGTCCCAGAATAAGTTCTGGAAACAAAATCACTTGGAACATTTAGGAACTGATGAACAAAGGCTACTGGAAAGACAAGGAAGGGATCGTCATGGCTTGGCAGAGCAAACAACTGCTGTCTTAAATTGTCTACTATTTGTTACTTTATATAGGAGATTTCACAGTATGTAAAGCTGAAGATTCTAGATAGTATCACAATTCAAATAACATCAAAATAATACTGTCTTACACTCGGAAATGAAAACTGGTATAAGATATTCAAAGAAACAAAAAACTGCTGTTCGCAGTCAGGGTACATACAGAATAAAAGCAGGTCAATACGGCATAAAATCAAGTAAATGTCTTAACCTTGTTTGAAAATGTTTACACTCTAACAGAAAAGAGGAAAGTTTGGTTTAAAGAAGGAGGGTGACTGTGTTACTTCAAAAGACTTTTTTAAATTTTAGGGGTTATTCTGAAAAGACAGAAATACCTGAGGAAGATGTGGGTGAGCGGATGCAAAGGACTGATTGGAACTGGAAGAATACTTACAAAAATATCCCAGCGCTTCTAAAATCAGTTTTCTGTACTTAAATACTATAATTGCCTATCTGTGATTCATCAGCAAAGGAACAAAAAGTTGTCTGCTGACCTAAGTTTCTGCGAGCACCACTCAAAATACACATTTGGAATGGCAAATGCTTAAAGAATTATTCAAACAACAGACTTAAGAATTATTGTGCTGGAGATTTGTAAATTTTCTTGCATAATTTTCAATTATTTAAGTCAAGGAAAATTACGGCCTCCAGAGGTTTTCAAGCTGCATACAGACAATTCATTAAATAAGCAATTTCTGATGATTCAGAGAATCTAATGAACTTGCTTTGATCCAAGTTTCTTCAGTTTCATAATTTTTATCAGAGGCCTGATCCCACTCCCGCAGTACAATGTTAAAATGCTGCCTAACTTCATAAAAGAAGAGGCAATCTAACAGTTTTGATTTAATGTTTGATTTAATGTCTGATTAAATGAATATGGCAGCATATATACATTAAGGAGTGGTATAAAGTTAACTTTCCAAATCTGTATTTTTGAAAGTCTATACATTTGCATTGATCTGGCTGCGATCTGCATTATTCCTCTGCCTCTGAATCCACACAGCTGTGACTTGGATGAAGCCTGTCCCTGATGCCTAGCAGCAGTGTCTTTCAAAACTGCAGGTGTTCACTGCTAGATGAACAGATACTCTTGGAGTTGGAGGGAGCAGAGAATGCTACATCATCTTTCTCAGAAGTGCTGACGGTTGGGATTGTGCATACTTTTAGAATTGGTGACAAAATAACGTCCTGTGAAGTGACAACTTTGTAACACGGGAGCAAAACAAAACCAAAAAAATGTCTCCTAATGCTGCGACAGTTTCAAGAGTCAGATCAAGAGCCAGTTTCAGACATACAATGATGTTCATTTAGCTTCTATAATCTATATATTTACTGGATGTTGTATTTAAGTTGTTAAGTATAAAAGCAAGAACTTCCTAGGTAAAATTTTAATGTAACACCTAAACAGCAAGAAACATACAGCTTTAGGCATGGAAGTTTGATTCTTTCTGTAAAGGATGCCTTTCCAGCTCTACTAGAAAACCGCAAACTATCTATAAATATTGGATCATAATAATTATAATAATATAGACAGAAATTGATATTTCTTCTATAAACTTCTAAAATATCCAAAGAAAGGCTCTGATTCTCTAGAAAATTATATGGGTTTTTTAGGTTACATTTGTGTAGAACATTTTTCTGTTTCTGTAGAACCTGTGTTTTTTCAGTCTATGCTACATTTTATCAGCCTTTTCCACAAAGGTCCAACTTTTGCTGCTATCCACAAGAGAAGCACGTGTTTTATTCTATACTCTTTTGTTATTATTCCTTAATGGGCCAATTTGTGGAAATCTTCCTGTCCCATTTGAGAGTTATAGATCTCTTCCTTTGTAGTAAAAATGTCATTAGATTATTGTCATGGCTTCTTACTGAACTTTCTCCACTTTGAAAAACTAAGGCAGGTCAACAGAGGTCAACAGAGCTTTCTTAAGGCCATTGATTGATCCAGGCAGGACTGGAAATATGAAATTCCTGGCTTTTGTTTCTGTACCCAGACCACTAGACCACATATTTTTATGTCACAGAAAATTAAACCCAATTACTTTGCAAGATTTTGTGATACATTGCTTCTCTTACCCTGTTTGCATTGCTGTTTGCTGTGGTAAAGATACCAGATTCAGATTTTAGAGTTAAAACTCAGCTTTTAATGAATCTGAAAAAGAAAATATTTTAAGAATAATACTTTTAATACCCCAAATATTCAGGTTACTGCCAGATCAATCAGCATTTCAGCATGGTATGATATTGTTTTCTTCTGGCAGTAAGTAGCCCAAATGATGACTTCACCTCTTAATTTTCCTCAAGAGGTTGGTTTTCACTAGAAGTGCAGTTTTTCCAAGCCATATTCAACTTAACTGTATCATAATTTAGGAATTTAATTTGTTCCATACTCTTGCAACTGCTGCTCTCAGCAGTTGAATGGATGGCACTATTTTTTTGAAGCTTGGGAACACGGAATTTGTTTTCTTAGGCTTTTACAGAATTTAAGAAATAAAAAAAAAAACCAAATAGTGAATCCACTTCTATGTAAGTAAAGTGCTTATGTATCTGTGTATAGGTATATATATGTATGTAAGTACTTGTGTGGTTTTTCTTCGAGAGTAACCTGGCTAATTTTTCATATTGTATTTGTATTATCATGGAGTTACAGCCCATAAGAAAAAGCCATTGCATGAAAAGAATTTCATGTGTAATAGGCATAGGCAGCCTATTCCACCCTTCTCACAATAGTTTTCTGGGCAGGAAACATGTCACAGGTTTTCTAGGACAATCAAAAATATGTCCAGAGCTCTGCAGTATCTCAGTGTTTGTTGGAGCAGGGATGGTGAGTAACCACAGAGGTTGGTGGTAGTTCTAGAACAACCTCATAAGGAAAGCATCTGAAGTGCTTTGCATACACTCTGCTTTCATCCAAATGTAGCTGAGAAAGAATGCAGAGGATGGGTGGAGGTGGACATGAAGACAAGTAAAGTATCTGGGGAGAGGAAAAGAGGAGCAGAGGACTGGAAAATGGTAAGAACAAGGAGGCTGGAGACTGGAGGGCAAAAATTTAAGAGAACTTAGAGAAGAAAGGGGGGAATGTGCTAACAGGAATGTAGGAGGGGCTGGACAGGGACCTTGGGGTTATTTCATCCTGAGGAAGCGGCACAGTAAGCTGCACAAAGTAGCTGCCAAGTTGGGCACATGTCCCAGGGTAGGTAGCCAGCACCAACTAACGGCTTCACTGATGCTGCTGCAACTGAAGCTGAGAGATCCAAAGGAGAAAGCCAGTGAAAAAGCCCTGTTGTATCACCCGTGCGTTCCAGGCTGACGAACGATGATGCTGTAATGGACTGTCGTGCTCATGTGAAGAGGGATCACTCCTCTAAATATGTCAATTTCTGGAGAGGAAACAGGAAATTCAGATTGCATTAAGTGCTGCAGAAGGTGTTTTTGGCAAAGAAATGAGAATGCTACATCAGACTGAGGCTAATTAGATTAGAAGACTGTCTCACAAATTGAATATGGCTCAAACGGACAGAAAAAAGATATGGGAACTTTATATTTACTGATGGGAGTATTTTTTTATTTAAAGCAATATATAGTATTTCAAGACTGATTCTTTGAGGCCCAGGAGGATGTGGTATTGTTTATGTTGTAAAAACAGCTGCTGCCTTTGTGCTTGTGTTGAGGAAATAGATAACTTTAATGATTCATGCCTCTTAACATTTATATACAAGAGCGGTATCAAGCTCCCTGTAGCTGCTGCACTCACTCACACATTGGGCTGAAGTCCAATATGGGATGCAAGAGCGTATGTGACAAATACTGGAGATTCTGTTAAGTCCAAAATTGTTCTTCCTGCTTTGGGGATGAAGTAGGAACCATTATGCCACAAAAGTGCAGAATCACTTTTGGCTGCAGCCCTAGAAATTCTCCTTCACAGGAGAGGTACAGCACAGGATTAAATGAGGTCATGCTTTCATCTCCCTCGCACTTACTTCATTCTGGTGTGCAAAGAACTGATAAGAATAGAGCTCTGTATCAAAAGTGTGTAATGGGAAGAGGAGGCGCGAGTGGAATAACAAGGGAGAGGCAGAAGGAGAGTTTAGGACTCTTACCACCTCCCTCATGAAGGGAGTACACAGTAGTTCACAGTCAGGCAGTCTTCTGAGAAGAGATTTGCTTCATGGTGCTCTCGCAATTGGCCTTATAGCAGTAGATCATTGGAGGTGCAGTGGCTGGGATTTTGAGTAGCTGAAATGCAAACATTTCTCTTAGTTTTGTTTTCTATTACTTATGTTAATCTTCCAGCTACATTTTATGAATGAGGCGAATCACCTCCCACTTGTTGTGTCTACACAAGACAGGAAAGCAAATGTATTACTTTTCAAGATGGGATGGCAGAAGTCCAAACATATCTAACAGAGGAAGGAAGCAATCTTATCAGCCTTTCTGGCCCATTGATAAAACCGTAGAAGGAAATCATTCAGCTTTAAATGAGGAAAAGGAAGTCTTAGATAAAATTTACAAGATGCCTTGGGAGTTTTCATATGACATCAATGAAAAAGTCACATACAATTAATGAAACATTCCAGTCTGTATGAAGTGCTTTATTTGTGATATCGAAGCAGAGCTATTTACAGCTTTTGAGAAGCTTCTCTACAGTGCATCAGTTGACATTTTTCAGGCCTGTCCACTTGGTCATATACCTTTAATTTAAGCTCTTCTTTGTGGAAAAAAGCTGCAGCAGACATCCTAAAGCCTGTTTTTTTTTGCTCTGTTCATCTCATTGAATCTGATTTTTAGTCACCATTACACATGGAATATCTTGGCATCCTGGTCTTATTTTTAATTAAAAAATCTAATTATTTGTATTCAAAGCAAACAATAAACACAGTTACTTGGGTTTTGTACCTAAGCTGGTATCTCTGCTGGCAGTGTGTCATGGCGTATAAAAATACCCGTTCAGGGTAGCACTAGCTCATGGATCTCTGCAGTGTACCTTATTTTACAAAATAGACATATCCAGTGCCTCATGTTTTCTCCAGCAATCTGTCACAGTGATTGCTGTGGTGATGGACAACAAACATAATCCCAATTTAATTAGTTGGCTTTAGCACTATTGGGATTGTTATAGCAGCTCAAGAAGTTGGTGAAAAAAGGGACTCTGATATTGTTTCTTTAGGTCTATAGTCCACAATAATTTGAGGTGCAGTAGGTTAACTTCAGACTAAAGCTGGAGGTGAACAAAAGATAAATTCAGTCAAAACCAAAACGTCATAGTATTTCAATCATATGGGTAGTTAGAATTATAGCACGGGCTGTTTGATTAGCAGATATTATTTTTTTGATGCAAAGATCATGGTTAATGCTGAATGCCTGTATCTGACTGCTAAATTAATTATAACTAAGGGTGTCCAGTATTCAGACATATTTTACAATAGTGGTATAAGAATAAAATTAACCTAAAATAAAGCAGAATGCTCCACAAAGGCAGGAATTTAAATATATGGGTTGTATTTTTTAATGAAACTCTTATGTTTGAACTTAGATAAGAAACTTGAAAGTTTGAGCAAGCCCTTGTAGATGCAGTTGGTTCCTTTATGAATGCTAACACAAACAAGCAAATTGAGTATGCAGATAAAGCTGGATTATAAAAATCATGTGTGACTTCATGCATGCATAAAATACACAGAAAGCAATAATCAACAACACTGTACTCAATTTAGTGTATCTTGAGAGTAAAACACTTGTTTATTACCTTTCTGTGAAAGCCAGAAGCATATTCTTGCCAAGCTCTCACTTGCAAACATAGTCATCTATCAAAGATTGCTTTGTTATTCCAGAAGATCTGGTATTTTAAATTTTATTTGAATGTATTTGATTTCATCATTTTATTTTCAGTCCTAAAATAGGTGACAACTGCGGTTATCATTATGGGCAGGAAGTTTGAAGCATAATTTCTTTTTAGGAATTTAAATTATTTTCTCTGAAGAAAGGAGCAGATTGTCTACATACATCTAGTAGTAAGTATATGGGATAGAGAACTGTATGAGATTCCTTCCTTCCTGGAATTAATAAGGTGATGGGCACCTGAAAACTGCCCTAGACAGCAGAAAATGTGTTGCCTTGCTACTTACAGTTTTTCTGTTCTAGTCAGGCTAAAATAGAATTCTGTCTGTTCTGCATACTTTATTGTTTACTTATTTTAAAGCTTCTTGTTTTGTTATCATGGACCCACTGTGTGGTTGTCAAGCCTGATTTATCATAGCCCTGTTCACTGTGACCTTTAAAGTACAGCATGTTACTGTAGCAAAGTCAGTTTTCCAATAACAGAGAAATTAATCAGTTGACATAGCCATGGCCTTTTACAATTGCAGAATTTATGAGGTCGTAGGATCCCTTTGTACAGTTAGGCTGTAGGTCAGTAATACGTGAGCTAAGTCAAATCTCAGAATGTTTCTTGTCTATCCTGCTCCTACCTGTTACAACATGAAGGATGCTTTATATACAGCAGGGGTAGAAGTATATTGTTGAGCATCCACCAAAACAGAAAACCAGAAGGTCTTCTAGAACCAGCTGAATGGTTGTTTTGCATCTGTCAAAATGTGATAATCCTCATTGCTGGTCATTTTTCAGGCAAAAGAAGTAGAAACCAGAATATTCTATCATCCCATGCAGTCTCCAGTGTAGCCAAAATGAGTTCTACCATAATGACAAATGCCACAGACCTTGGTCCAGTCAAGTAATTTCTTCTGCTCTAACAAGCTGCTCTAAAGTATTTATGCTTTTTTTTTTTTTTTTTTTTTGCAAATACTCCGACTGCCTCCCATTTTTGGTTGTCTGTAATTTAGGGCAGGACTCTAAAATAGAAAAATAGAAAGAGGACACATCTGGGCAATCTCCAAACAAGCTCAAATACATAATAGATGTGGTATAGAAAAGATGTTGGAATTGTTTATAGTTATAACATTTTGATGTATACATGCCTGATATATGTATATATGTCCTGATAATTCAGCTGAAATGCTGAACAAGTTATGTCTTTAAAAAGAAGGGATTTACTTTTTTTTAAAATGAAAACACAACACAAATTACACACTGAATTTCTGATTATATTATTTACTCCAGACTTAAAAAATCAGATGAACTGTATAACATGGAGTTCCTGGTCACACTAGTTCAGTTCACAGGAGCATCTAGTTGCGTTCCAAGTATTTTTCCATGTTTTTGTAATAGAGAGTGATAAACAAATGGTAGAGAGAGCAAGACCTGTATGTTGGTGCAGTTGCCTGAAACCCTTAGAAATGTGGAGTGGAAGCTGTTAAAATACAGCTTCTCTCTGTGTTTTCTTTAGATTCTGGATCATTCCTTAAAATTATGTGACTTGCTTCAGTTGTAACTAATACCAATGTTTATCTGGAGTAATTTCATTGACAGGTACCCAGGGAGAGGTCAGAAGAGACCCATTCTGTTCATACTGAAATCAGCGTAACATCGCTTTATCTCCTGGAAATGCTTAGCCTCCAAAACGCTTATCGAAAAACGCAGCAGCCTCTCATTTGAGTTTGTTTAATTCCTCTGTGCACAGCCTATTCCAGCTGTGATGTTTTTTCAGGCTCAATACAAAAAGGTAATTCGGACAGATATAGCACAGGTTTTAGTCTTCAATTGGGTCAAATTACAATTAAATCTGACAGTAAGAAATAGGTTAATTGCTTTAGACCAAATTTAACAAGACTTAGCCCTTGTATAAAAACACTTCTCTTATAGAAAAAAATAGCCTTTTTTTTTTCTAGGTGAAGGAGGAGGGCAACTTTGCTTTATTTTTAATGCCACAATAAGAAAGCTTTTAATTTCTATAAAGAGACATTGAAATATTCAGGTATTAAATAGCCAGTACAAACCCTAGGTCAAACTTGACAAATCTGACATAATATTTTACAGCTAACAGAAGACTTCTTTCTGAGCTATTCTTAGGAGCAGCCCAGGTAACCTATGGAAAATACAAGCCTTTTGCTCTCTTTCAGAGATTGCAATTTTGGAAGGAATATGGGCAGATAGTTCTTGCCCTCCCAAGAATGTGGGTAAGCCACTGTAGATCTCATTGTACCAGAGGGTGACTCCACAATAGTTCATACTTTGTGCGCTATGATTTTCGTGGGGACTTTGACTCTTGGTTATCAAGTATGCCCAATAACACATCCCGTAACTTGTTATATAGGCAATTTAATCTTTCATATAAATCCTGTAGTGAATTAAACAATAATAAAAAAAAGATAACATCTTAATAATCCTGATAATTTCCTATTGGACTTCATCTTACCATTAACTATCTCGTTTATAAAGCCTGCTTGACTTGTTGGTTTTATTTGAGAGGAACCTATGCAGTCTTCGTGTGTTGCTAACTGAAATAAAAGGAACAGGAAAAATGCAAACATATATCTTCTTGTGGACTTGCGCATAAGAAGTTTTATAATAGGTGTTTCCCAATTTATTGCTTCCCTACAGTCATTACTGGACTAGCTCTGCCAAAACATTGATGGGACATATGTTATAAAGTGTTTGCAGCTTCAAGAGCTAAAGGGAGGGTCATGTTCTTCTGGCCGATTATGTATCTGTTACACAGGAGAATGTGGCTCTCTTCTCTGAGAAAGCTAAAGCTTTGTTTCCCATCCAAGACTATACCTAGGTACCAGAAGACATTTCTCATAACGTATGAGATTAAGACCACATAAAAAAGGAAGAAGAATAGGAAAATGTTGATGGGGGGAAGAAAAGGGTAGTTTGGTTCCTCTGGCGTGGAATGACATGTCTGGACTTTATCTAGCATGCAGGTTTGACATTTATACTGTGTTTATCTCAGTGTGGCATCAGAGATCTGGATTTCTGTCTGCTGGACTGTAGGAAAGTCACTTTGCCCCTCTGTGCCTGCATTTCCACCATAACCTCTTACGTGTCTTCATTTAGAATTTAAGTTCTGTGGGGTCGGAAACCATGGTCATTTCTGCAGCCCCTAAGGCATAAATCTCAGATGCAGCCTCTGCATATTGTTGAAATACAAAACATCACTATTTCTGTTCTGACTCTAAAGAAGCCATTTGATCTCTTTGCCTTTATTTCCTCAACTTCAAAACGGGACAGTAACTCACAAGTGGGTTATGAGGACTGACTGATTAATGCTAATGAAATATTTTTAATTCCTCAGGAAGCTTTTAAGGACAATAAAATATTATTGAGGAAAGGACAAATGCATTCCATTTGTTTTTCATTAATTCACATATGCTATATGATTGACTTAGAAAAATGTACTTTTGATCGATCACATAGAATAGCCCATCTCATAGCAGAAGCTTGTTAAGTGTTGTAGCTGGCTTTTTACAGCTTTGTGTGAGGGAAGTGGAAAGAGGAAGGAGCTGTACATAAATTTGCTTCAAGAATACCAGGAATTTTAATTATTTCCTGTGTCAAGTCTGAGGGTCCTCCTCTACTGTTCAGGAGTGACACTGTATAAACAACAGCAGGGTAACCTCGAAAGACTAGTGAGCCCTCTAAGAATTAAAACCAAATTAGTATGGGACTTTTTTCAAAATCTACTGTAGAAGCATACCAGAAGCCTGTTCACATTTCAATGAAGAAAATGAAACAGCAGTTCCTATCAAAATCTGACTCATTTTAGCAATGCGAGGTATTGAGAGCTCGGCTAGCTGATAGTGGGAGTGTATAAGAAAACAGCTAAATAGTTTTAAATTTTAAGAATTTTAATTGTTAAATTTTTACAAGATTTAAGGTCTGGCTAGAAAGAAATTGGTTTTGTTACTGAAATTACTTAGCAATTCATATGGCTCTGTTGACTTCAGATGTGTATATATTAGAACCAATAGCTTTTCAGTGATAGAATGCTCCATAAAGGCTTTTCAAGTCAGAAGTGTTCCATATTTGTTTCCAATTTGCATGGCAACAGGAAACTATTATGATATATTTATATTTGCATGCGTACACATATATGTGCATATAGGGAATTTAGAAATATAGTAACGCTGGAGGGATGCTGAATATGTTCAGACCAAAGGAGAGGGAGAGAGGCTGTCTGATAACTGAAGAAACAGTTCATTTTATTCTGTGCAGGCAGGCAGGAAAGGGAGTGCAGCATAAGCAAGACATTTCATTTGTGGTTGAATCCACAGATGAGCTATTGTAGAAAGTATTCTCCAAAACATGCTTACATGAGAGATGGGGCACGTGGTACTGATTAGATGGAGTACCAGCAGGGCAGTTTTATTGCACAGAAATGGTACAGTTTCAAAGCTGCAAACGTATTTCACTGTCAGAAGGCTGTCCCTTTATTGTCACGCTGCCTTACTGGGAATTAATGGAGCTCTGCACCTTCTCAGAAGGTGCTCAGCACCTTTTAGCTTTGGTCGATGTTATAGTTGGAAAGATTCAAAGCTAGAGACAAAGTTTTATTTTAATAGTCAAACATGCTGGAAAACAAAGGAGAAGGCATGCCTCACATTCCACTGAAGTCAGTGGTTTCTGTCTCTTTTTGCACTTCAGATCACTTCCAGTCCCCTTTGGCAGGAAAGGAAGAGCCTGTGTTTGAGTCTGTGTTGTCTGCTTTCACACGTGGATACTGAGCTCACACCTATCAGACAGGGACCGATGCACCCCTTGTGTTACCGTGCTTGTTCTGCTGTGTCAGGTCACTACATGCCTTCGTGCCTATTCTCTAACAGATTAGCAATAAGAAGATGAAGGAAAAAAAAAGGTATAAAAAACAAATGTGCAGCTTTTTTTAAATTGGGTCTTCTCCTGGCAAGCCACTGATTTGGTTTAAACTCTTTTTAGCTAGATGATACCTAGAAGTTTAGTCATTGGAATGTTTACTTGGATTTATTCAGATGCATAAGATCTATAAAAACATGAGAAGGGAAAAAATTGAGCATTCATTTATCTGAAAATGTCAGTAATTAACTATGAGCTTGGGAAACACAATGCCCAGAGGTTGTACAGTATTGTTATTTTCAGAGCACCTTCTGAGTCTTGAACAGCCATTCTGAAAAATGCTGAGTGCCATTCTTTGGAATTATTGTAATGCTAGAAGCAGGTTTACACAGCGAATCAAAATTATTTTAGAAACAGTTTAACCAAATTAAGAAGGTTAAGAAAATATATTAGTATATATTTTTATTTGTCTGTTTTCTTCTTTTTACCTCCTCTCTCTTTTCTAGACTATAAATCAATGGAAGGCTAAATTTCCAGGTCTAGACTTTGTTTCAATGACTGCTTTTCCAAACCAGTGAGAATAGGAACAATAATAAAAATACAATAATAAAAAACATAGAAGACTCTCCACTAAGCGTGTAATAATTCCTCCAGTGTCAGTAATTCCTGATTGGATTCATGGTGATGAATGGAAGTATCCCTAACTAATTTCACTTTTTCATATAATTCCTCTTTCAGATTTCCCTTTTTCCTTAAACTGTATCTCGTGAGAGAATTCTGCAAGATAGACAGTACCAAATCAGCATTTCATATATAACATTTTAGTTGTTTTCTAATTGCTTGGTTTTATGTATGAATTTAATTCTAACAGAAGTCAGGGTAACATGAACATGTATGATTTAGCAAATATGCAAGATTGTGTTTTAAAAAACACAACTACTGTGCTTGCTAGAAGGAAGTGCCAGGGGCCCTCCCAACATGAATTGTTATTTACTTTCCTCTTCAGCTGCCATAAAGAGCTCATTAAATGCCAAATTATTTCGCTAAACAATGAGTAGTAGTAGTTCCTCTTTGGCCTATGTGCTTATTTATTAAGAATTACAACTTCCTTAATTGATACGTAGATTCAGAGGAAAAGGAAATCCAACAGTGAAGCTAGTTTTGAGTCAGTTATGGTCAAGGAAAACATCAAAAATGTTCTTTAATGATGAAAACATGATCTAGTTTTCAGGCCCCAAAATCTAAAAAGCAGCAATATGAAACTTCTCACATTTTATTTTACCCTTAGGCTGAGGACATAGGAGCCATCAGCCTGATGTGTCTGTTGCTTCTTAACATTCTTAACATGCTTTGTAACAGGAGAGTCAAGTTATAGCTCTTCCTCCACGTGAATGAAAGCAATGCTTGAACATCATTATAGTATGCAAAAACACTTGGGTTTGTGAATGAGGAGAAATTTGAAAAGATATTATTTGGAAAAGGTGGAACAAGGATGGAATTACGGGAAGCATTTCAAAATGTAAGATATAGTAGATGTATTTTGGGAAAGGAGAGAAACTCAGAAGTGTAAGGAGCTAAAGAGAAAGAAAAATAAAGTAGAAAAGGAAAAAAAAGAAACCAAAATAAAAGAGGAGAACTTTTAAAATAGTTCTGTAAAATATTTGCTATCAAAGTATACACATGGAATGTCTAAAGAAGAGCACAACCAGCCAGTGTAACAACTTAAACTTATTGAAGGTTTGCAGGTGCAAAGCCTACGTAAATTTCATGAGTCTGTCCTGCAAGATGCTGACATCTTTCTGTTCCACAGAAGCCAATGGGAATTGAAAGTTCTCAGTGTTTTATATAGTCAAACCTTTGAAAAGTCCAAGAGAAATAAGTCATGCTGGGGGAAAAAAAAAAGTTAAAAAGAAGAAACGGTCTTGATAGTAAAAAGATTGTGAGAGACAGTACTGTGAGAAAAAGGGATGTGATGCTGCCTCCTGAGCACAGCTGAAGGCAGCTGGAAGATGGTGGGAGGGCATTGGCAAAGTTGACTGTAGAGAGGGGGGAGGAAATGCCATGAAAGGCCCATGAAACAGAATATCTGCAATGTGGAAAGCTGAGCAAAGACTGATATGACACACAAATAAAGCAAATAAAACACATAATGAATGAATGTTAAGTTTTGTAACAGCTGGGCCAGTGCTGGGGTCAGATAACAGCAGAGATCACAGGATGGCACAGGATGGCAACAGGCTCCTGCAGAAATCAGTGGCAACGTTATTAATAGCATGACATCAGATAATGAACTTCAGTAACAACCCTGCTTGAGGTAGTGGTCATTTGGTGATGCTTCTGGGGTTTGTCAGGACTGACCCTTGCCGTGTTCTTTTACAACCCCGAACAGTACTAGTTGACAGGAACTGCTAAATGGTAGTTACTGTTTTTAGCAGAACTTCTGTATATTATAGTGGCAAATGTGCCTTCACTTACCATGCAGAAAAGTTTATTAAAGGGCAAAATAACAAACCATGTGATCATCAACATCATTTCTTACTAGAGGTGGTTCTGGCCACACCTCTGTTTTCCCTAGTCACACCAATTTTCTGGGTGTTGCTCTTGGGAAGTACAAAGCCTGAATGCTTTGCTCACACAATAACAGAGTGCTCAGGACACTGTTACTATTTTGATTTGTATTACACTACTTTTATAAGTACGTTCAGGAACTTCCAGCTTGTTTTCTCACAGAATGTACAGCACAGTCTGGGCCTGATTTTCACGAGCCTTCATTGCTGGTAGACAATAGCACATGGTAGATTCATCTGCCATGTTGTTATATTTTCCTATACTAACCTTTTGGGGAAAGAAAAATAAATAACTGTTTGACACACACACAAGGAATGTTGGTCTGTAATCCAGGTCAATGTAAGCCTACAAAATTCCTCTTGGTTTTATTGCTGGCATTGTCATTAACAGTGTTCTGTGCCTGTTATCTGGTCAGATGAATTCTTTTGCTGTTATTTCAAGACATTCCAGTACATTAAACTTAAAGTTGTCATTGATGTGTATGCAGTTTATAAAATAATGTTACCATTACCTCACCATTTCACTTTGCAATAAGATATCCTCCCTCCTAGTGTTCTACCTCGCAGTATGACAGTGTCATGTACTCCTCCCAGTGATTTTCCCTCAGTAAAATCTACGACTGTGGTTTTCATAGTAATTGAATTACTATGCTGAAAGAGTTTTTGCCAATTTCTTCGCATTTCTGCTGAGGGTTAGTGTGAAAGGTTATTTGGTGTTGGGTGCTCTCTGACTTGGAGCAACTGAATCTGTACACAGCAGTTTGTATCTACTTCATTTCAAAAGTACCCAAAAAACCCACTGCTGCCTTTACAGTCTGGACCTCTATAGGAAAATGTTGTCCCACCTTTGTGATCTCAGCAGCAGGCTCCATACTAGCAAACATTACAAGGGCTGGAGCATAGGACCTTCCTTTTACTGATGTTGACAAAACCAAGAGCAAATCGTTGCTGCTTCTCCCCATGTTCCTACTTACTTTCTTGCTTTCCATGTATTCCAGCAGTGCACCGTGTAGCTCTTAGCACATCCCCAGCCATCCATGTGCCCAGACATGGATGATCTTTTAAACTTTCCTTAATTCTCTTGTTGCAGTCATCAATGAAGCCAGGAGCGTGGTCGGGCACAGGTGCACTGCAACATCACCTTACCGAGCTGCTGGCCTCAGTCCCAGAGATCACAGAATGTTAGAGATTGGAAGGGACCTCGAAAGATCATCTAGTCCAATCCCCCTGCCGGAGCAGGAACACCCAGATCAGATCACACAGGAACGCATCCAGGCAGCCTTTGAATAAGGAGACTCCACACCCTCTCTGGGCAGCCTGTTCCAGTGCTCTGTCACCCTCACTGTAAAGAAGTTTTTCCTCATACTCAAGCGGAACCTCCTATGTTCCAGCTTGAACCCATTGCCCCTTGTCCTGTCACTGGATGTCACAGAGAAGAGCCTGGCTCCATCCTCCTGACACTCACCCTTTACATATTTACAAACATTAATTAGGTCATGATGAAGAGTTCAAGCTCTCCTCTGCCAGCTGGAGAGAGCAAGCATTTTGTAGTAGCATACATGGTGTGCGGGGTAACTGCTGGGAGGGTTCCCTCTTGGAGCAGTGTGAAAAGGGTGTATCTCCTTTTTAATATCACTTTCATCTGGAAAGAAACCTATGTTTCCATTCCAAAAGTGCCTCAAGAATTGAAATACCTTGAAGTAGAAACAATTGTGACATGAGAGACAAATACCTGGGCAAGTTCCTTTGCAAGTCACGGGTGTAGACGTAGAAAGCAGGTTGGCCCTCATCATTAGTGTTACCATCTTCTGAGTTCATCATGAAACTTAATCATGGTACAGAGGCTGCTAACTTTAATCCTCATTAGGGAATAAATAAAAATAGACTGTACTCCAGGAGCTAGATTCCCAGCTAAGTGAGTAATTACTTTGATTTCAGGATTTACAACAATGTAACTGCTCAGAATGTTTTCTCTCTTAGTGTGTCCAAATTGTTTTTTCTATGCAAGCTTTCAAGTTTGGACTTAGAAATACAAAGACATATTTTATTAAGAGCTGCAAATTAAAATTTTCCCCTGCTATACATGCATGCTTTCAAGAAACTCACACCCTCTCATCTGTTAGGAAGCAGCCACGTTGCCTGAGTTTTCAGAGACTGGATGAACACCAGTGCAAACAAGAGAGAGGTGTGAGTTTATTTGAAATAGCTGCCAGTGTTGTGGCAAGTCAACCCGTGCCATGTCAGGGCCTCTGCAATAACAGATGTCACACGTTACAGAGAGGTCATGCCAGTTTGAAGACATTGAAGAGGTTTGAAACATGAAAAATTGATTATTAGTCAAGGGTTTATGTTATTTCACAACTCCTTTTTGCAGCTAGACTTACTTTTCCCAAAATAGCCTATCCTTATGTCCATGGCTTCAGTCTAAGACACATTAAAGAAGTAGGATACAGACTTGGGGTTATGGATTGAGAACTTAACTAAAATGTTGTGGTTTGAAGTTTCATCACCACATGACCACAAGTAATCCACCTGTTTTTTTAATAGGACTAGTGAATTCTTTTTTAATAAAATGGGTGGAAGGAGGGGGGCGGTCAGCAGAATTTATTGCTCATGTAGTACCTCCTCAGAGCTTGACTGTTAGGTCCACAGTATTGTTCATGTTAATAAATCACATTTTGTCTACAAATTTCCATTCTCAAATGAGTAGATATCACTTGCATGTACCCTAAGCCTAAAGTCCTTAATCATTGAATCTGTTTTGAATTGTACTACTGGTCCATAAAACATCCACACTGGTACACCAGTGTAACTCAGTCGACCTTGGGGCTATTGCTGCAAAATTCACAGGGATATAAATGAATTTATAATTTCTCATTGCCTGCTTTAGGCTGCTGTAATATTTCTGACCTGCATATATATGGTCTCAAAAGCCAGCCAGACTTGAAAAGCAACAGACACTGAGCTTTTTCACAGTAGTAGGCAGATGGTACCTACATGTTTAGGTGAACGGCTACAAGAGACATACTCTGACGATACAAAATGGAACTGAGGAAGCCCCACACATTTTACTTCACAGACCCTTTGCAGTCTCCTGACCCTCCTGTCTGAATTAGAATTGCCTTAGACTTTACAGTTCAGAGTTTGTTTACAGCACTGCCTTCTTCTTTTTCATTATAGTTGTTCAAGGTTGTAGAGATCTGTCTAAAAATAAAAATTAGAACATGTCCCTTGTGCACATTTCTGTCTCCTTTCTCAAATGAGACCAACCAGAAAGCAACTGACACTAATACTCAGAGTCTTGGTCGAATATAGAACATTGCCGAATACACCAGGGCACCAGCGAGCGCCGCTCTCAATGCACCATGGCTGTGTGATTCATTCTGGAAAAAGACTAGCTTTGTAACCTGAGTTCAGTTGCTAGGAAGAGATGTTCTTTTTGCAGAACTCTCAGTGATAGGAGAAATAGACGTATGTACTCAAAGCGTACAGAAGCCTTCACAGCTCAATGACAAAATTTCCCTGGTTCTCAACAGTCTTCAGTGTCTCGGGCATCTAGTGTAAATACTGCCAAAATTCCCTTTCCTTATTAATCTATCAGGCTATTGCATACTCCAGAGCCCACTTATTATCCTCATTGTGAATTTCAGTGTATTTTGTTCTTTCGTGGCAGCTGAGTGTGCTAAGATGCATACCATCACTGTCATTTTATCTTCTTGTCTTTCTGCTTGAAATTGAAAAAGAACTTGGAAGCATTTATTCTGATTCTGTACTTAAATGCCACATAATCTTATTCCAAATATCTGTGAATATAAAAAGTATCGTCTCTTTCTCCTTCTAGAGGAGTCTGTCTATTCGGGGTTTTGCAGGTTCTTATCATCATTTAATCAAAGATCTACCAGATTACAATGGACACCCCAGTTGGACTCCATGAGGTTACTGGTTCTTTTGCTCTCCCAGTTACAGAGTGCTGTGCTTGGAATGAAATTATTTATATTACTGTTAATTACAATTACTAATTTTGCAGAGGTATGCAGTTGGTGTGGAGTACTTGGCTAAGCCAGTCTGTGCTTGCCAGTGGTAAATGTAGTTTGCAAGAACAACTTTATCTAAAGTTTTGTCTCAGTACTCTAAGCTTTTTTAACTCTCATCAGTGCCCTGGCCCAGTCTCAAAGGTTTTAGAAGCACTGCAAAATAAGAAACCTTTCAGGTCCCCGTCTAAGGTGAATACAAGTGCTCTAAGTTTTGGTAGTTCTGAGACAAGAAATTCTGACACCTCGTATCCGGGATCTTGTTTCATCATCTTGGTGTGATCAGTACATTAAAAATGAATGCCCAGACAACTGAAAGCCATGCTTCTATCCACAGCTAAGTACGGATGTATGACTACGGTAGTGAACACTTACAAATTTGTCTTCTAGTTTTTCACTCCTTACTCTTTGAAACCAAAGTTAGTAGAAAGCAAATATATTGCACTGAATTTTGTCCTTTAGACTTTACTCTGCCATGTGATGACTAAATGTTACCCTGATGTTTGACCTCAGTCACAAACCACGTACTGCTTGGTAGTCTAAGAATGTTTAGCCCATGTCTGACCTCATAAATCATTGCTGGAGTGTGGAAGGAGGCGATGCTGTCATCCCTCACGCGTGGTGCGGAGCAGACTGTGCCAGGGCGTTGCTTCGCTGCCACCTCTCGGTAGGAAGAGGAACAATGATGTCAGTGAAAGTACAGCTGGATCTCCATCTCCCTGCTTTTTCTATAGTTAGTGAATTTAAAGACCAGCATCAGTCAACCTAAGTTCAGTAAAGGTCTTATCCTTCTTTAATTGAGTGATGGAGATGTAGGCACCTCTGGTTTATTTTTGACCATGTTCCTTTACACCACTGGTTTGCTTTTAAAAATCCTTGAGCTTAGTGATGTTGACAGATCTCATTTCTGGAGGAATAACATTTTGGGTGACTTATTATGATAAGTCCACATTGTTGATCCAAAAAGTATCATTTAAAAAAAAAGTCTATATAGTATTTTTTATAGTATCTTTAGCTTAGTCCAAAAAAGTAAGCAAATCTCTTATGAGGCATCAGCAAGCCATGGATGCATACAGCTGAGAGGAAAGCAGGTCATTGCAAGGACGGGGCTATTCTGCTTGTGTAGCACTCACTCTCTGCCCTAGAGTTTCATAAAACACACATGATTCTGATAGTGCATGCTGTTAGTGGAAAGGTTTGTTGAAGAGAGTTTTCATGTCTGTTGATTTATTGTATGGTGGGAGAAATTTAAGTTAACATGCTGAATATTTTCACTTGTGCCACAAACAGTACTTACAAACCAGCTGGATAATTGCCTGGTAGGACTATCTCTGCTAATTACATTTCCCATTCATTATGGGCTTTATTGATTCTATTATTTCACATTGGAATATACTTTAAAAGCAGTTTTTTCAGGATGCATCTTGATCTACTTTTTTCATTACCTTCACTCCTGGTGCTTATCTCTTACAGTTCATAAAGCATCTGTTTTGATGGGTGCGCTTCTGTTTTCTCAGTTCGTCAGAGATATTACATGTCTGTCTTCAATTTCCCCATTTTCTTGTTAGGCACATTGGTGTGGTGATTTCATCAACTCTCATATTCAAAGCTTGTCCATACTCTGAAGTTTTTCAGGTCTACCTCTCCATTTCTAAGCATTCTCCTATCACATAATGTTGCTTCATTTCCTGTTGAATATCTTCTTCACAGGAAATAACACCACAATCCTCCCTGTTGCTCAACCCTGTAATAATATGCTGCTTCATTTATCTAGTATACAAATTCCACTGCTTCATGCAAAACTTTCCCTAATAACATTTTTAATAAACATATTTGTTCTTTCCCCACACCTATGACTCTCTAAGGTCACTTCCCAGCCCTGACGTAACATCTTCTGTACTTTCCATGATCTGGAATTTCCCTCTCCCTTCTCCCCCATAGTTTGTATAAAATGTATTTGTTAGTCTCATGTTCTGATGCTGGTGATCTGACCAGATCCTTCCATCTTCTCTGCCACATAATTTGATCCACTAAACATTACTTCCCACCTCCCCTTACCTAGGTATTCTTAGCGCACAGTGAAGCACCTTGAACTTGACCTTTTTGGAGATGCTCCAGGACCTGTAATTTTGACTAGAGTTGCACAGCTGCACAGAATCCCATGTGGGAACCCTGCATATTATGTAAAAAAAATATGCTCAAAACCTAAGGACGGGAACAAAATGTAACATTTTCCAGTTTTTCAAACCCCATAGAGAATCACTGATGACAAATTTAACAAGCAATTTTTTGTGTCAGACAATATGACAACTCTTGAGCAAACAGCTGTTGCTCCAGATGGAATATGTATGACAGCTGGTGGGTGCAGGTGCATCGCTCTGGAATAAATCAACAGAGCATTGGCATGTTGGTTTATTCTTGGCTGTTTTGATGGCAGTTATACCAGTTTCTTTGGATGCTCTGCTGTCAATCCTTAGGAAACCATTTTTTGCACAATAGTGCGTTAATGTGTTGAAATTTAAATAATAAGGAGAGGATTTACAGTGATTATTAATGGATCAGAATTTAGGGGTACAGCCTATTACAATTCTATGAGCATATTCACCTTGATTTTTTAAAACATGATTACAAGAGAGGCTCGATTTTCTTGTACTTTGTCTTTTAGATATTCCTAAATTGTTCAGGAGCTGAGAGAGCATTTTACCTACAGACAGCTTATCTATATCTTCCTTCTCCTGACTGGGACACTGTGCCTGGTGCAACAATGGCTGAACCTTTATTGAGGAAATTGTCTACTTTCTGAGAACTGAACCAGGATCAATAATAAATGCCACGTTAGTTCCTGAATAGGTCAGATGGATTTGACAGAAGATGTAAATGTGTAATGTTCTACAGCCTGTTACCAATACCCTGAATCATCCTATTATCTGATCTGGTTTAGTGCCTAAAAGGAAAGAATATCTCTCAGTATCCCTGCACAATAATCTTGAAATAGAAATCCAAAGGTCATCTAGGAAATCCCTCATGTTTCTGACTCAGCTGGTCTAGTTGTCTTCTTTCTGTAGAGTATCTTCATATCCTTAAACCTCTTTTCGAGAACAGCAACATGGAGAAATAGTATTTTTTTAAGATAATAGTCCCTTCCCTTGCTTTGATATAAACTCTGAAGGAATGCAGAAAAACAATTTATAAAATGTCATTGGGTTGTTTTTGGGGGGTTGTTTGGGTTTTTGTTTTTGTTTTTTTGTGTTGTGGGTTTTTTTTATATATATATTTCCCTTTCTTGGCTGTTTGGTGATAAAATCATAAAAGTTCTTATAAATTGCTCACAACTTCTGTTCTCCCCATACTTACTACTATGTTTTTTAAATATATTCCTCATTGTCAGACTAGTACAATCACAGGAGTTAATAATCAGATTTAGTGTTCTTTGGTGAATCAGTACTTACACTGCAGCAATGCAGAGTTTGTTATTAATAACTGTAGTGGGAATAAGAATTCATCCTACTGAGTATTTGGTAAATGCAGTGTTTGCTTAATAACAGAGCTGGTTTAAGGTGCAATACATTTGGTACCTAAACTGTTAGATATGTTAACTTTGTCTGTATTTATCTGTAATTTGAAATTGCTCTGATGCCTATTGATTAGTTTCATCTCAAACACAAGCATCTGTTACAAAATATTGATTTTTGCATCACCTTTTAGCCAAGTAGGTTAATTGAATGGTGCTTGGGGAAATTATTTCAGATGCAGTCTCTGTCCAATATTTGTCTTCAAAGAGCTGATGGCATTGTTTGACATTTAGCCAAGATATCTGCTAAAACTGGAGCTGGAGCGATGAGGCTGTGTAACTGAGGTGGTGACTAAAGTTACATTTTGAAGAAAATTTGTTCGTTCCCTATTTAGGCAAAGCAAACAAACCAAAGGCCAGATCTGGCTTCCATTAGAGTTAGTGGGAGTTTTGCCATTGTTCTAACAGTTGACTGTTGGACTACTGGTATCTTAGGGAACACTCGGTACCACTGTCCTTGCAGTTTAAGTTAGCACAGAGTACTGAACTGTCATCAAACCCACCCACATTTACAGTGGTGTTTTGTATTGTACATGTAGATGGTACGCAGGTCAAAATAGTTTCTTTTGGTTCCATGTTCTAGTCCAAATTAAAACCTAGTCTGGGTTTCAGTCAACACTTAGCAGACAGTATGATTATTTACCAAATAACAAGTGTTGCCTCATTAAAATGAGAGCATTTTTCTAACACTTCACCTTCTCAAATATCAAAGGGGAAAAGAAGGAACATTTTGTTGATTGAATCCCTCTGAATATTCTAGTTTTACATTTGTTTGTAAAACAATCTGGAAGAGACAATAATGTGATAAAGCTTTTTTTATTAAAAAAAACCACAACACATTTTCTAAAAAGTACAGTGTAAAATGTTGATGACAAACTGTAAAATAATGGATCATTGCTGCAAAGTAATAAAAGTCTCCCACCATCTGTTGATCTGCATATCTGTCAGAAATTATCAATATTATTGAAGCATTGAAAATATAATCAGAAAAAGAGATGCCAAGTGATTTCTGTTTCTCCTTTCAGTGGTCTGTGTTTTCATATCTCTTGTCTAAGTGTTCCACTGGCATCAGGTTGTCTTCCAACTATCTTTCTTCAAATATTTGTGAAGGAACAGGTATATGAGTCTATGTTTTGCCATGGTAATACCTGTCTTGTGTTGTGTGTCCCTTAGTGGATTCTTTCTTTCAGTTGTCATTATTCAGTTGCAGTTAGCTAGGTGGTTCCAGGCAATCGTACAGCCCATTGCTCTTTGGGCTTTGGCTTTGCTTTACTCTGCATGCACGGAAACAGACTACTAGATGAGGATGAATCTGTTTCAGTGAAGATTTCTGTTCCTTCTCTGGAGACTAAAGACCTTTGTATAGAATTAATATGCTCCACTGATTTAGTTTGTTCATTTAATTAATCTTTAAATGAAAGACATATAGATGAAGCTTATGGAATGGAAGTTAGCAAGCCATTAGGATAAGAGAAACAAGTTGTAAAGTCCACTACAACATTTTTTTCCTGTATAATTTAACAAGTAATGCAATAGATAAAAATAGATGTACTTGCTTTGCCAATTAAATTTGGCCTTTTTCTAATCAATGTGTCATAATCTGTGTAATGAAGATTAAAACAGATTCCATTTTATATCCCTGAAACAATTTAGTTGTTTATACTTTTGGTGAGAACCTAATTAATCTACTTTAGAGTTAAGTTTCATCACTACTCTTTGCTGTCCATGTTCCCAAAGTGAAAACAGTGAGCTTGATTCTTTCCTCCCTTAAAGAAAATTTACCACATTCCAACTTCATTGCCTTTACAAAATAATTCCTAACTAGTCTGATGTGAGGTTAAAATTATAAGGTCAGTGTGTTCAACAGTTAGGAGAGACCACCCTAGACTTCAGTCACTATTTTATATACTGAATTTTTCCTCAAAATGCAATCTGGATATGTAAAGGTAGGTTATATAAAGGGAAAACTGGATGTGAGGAAGACATTTTTCTTTCCAGGCTTTAGTAAAAACTGAGCAGTACTAGATGGAGACAGGAAAAAAGACCAGCCAAACTACTGCAGCTACAATGCTTGCAGCTCCAGTGAGAAGTGATTTGGGAGGATGCTGGCTCAGCTGCACACAAGTTAAAGAAAACCATGGTCATGTGCTGCAAGTGATGCTTGTGAAATCCTTCCCAGCTGATGTATATGATGCAAGGCATTGGACAGGTATTTCATACTCCAGATATCTTGATAATAGGTCTTGCAATATTTTTGTTTTGTTTATACAGGACACAACTGGGAGCTGATACTACACTGCTGAGTGATACAA
The DNA here is from genome assembly GCF_000699245.1 of Pterocles gutturalis. NCBI lineage: Eukaryota > Metazoa > Chordata > Aves > Pterocliformes > Pteroclidae > Pterocles > Pterocles gutturalis. The sequence continues at coordinate 54,673 of NW_010109135.1, forward strand.
TATCCTTCTGAAGCCATGATCAAAATTTCAGTCTCAAATATTGAAATAAAAGGACAAGTGGAATCTTCACAACCCTTAAAGGTGAGACTATAGGCTCCCTCTCTGTAGTATATAAATATGGCTGTGTGCATATATACACACTTTGGCTATCAGCTTGCTACATTTATAATACAAATATGGTTAGCTAGGTTTTACTTACATATGGCCAGGTTTTAATAAAATCTGAAATACTGCTTCATTACCTAATGAAATGGATCAGCTTTTAAAATTTCTTTAACTAGCAACTGTGGTGATGCTTTGAACTGACCTGTTCTGAAAATTTATCCCCGCTTAAGAGTGCTTTGACTTGGATTAAAATAGAACAGTTATTTGTACCTGATCTCACCATATCCCAGTGGGTCAGTGGAACAGTTACCACTTCAATATATGGCAAGTCCTGGTTTTCTTTAAAAGACAAGAGGGGTATTTGTCAGGATAAGATTCATTACATTCCTCCTGTTCTGGTATGACAGGAATTTGAGGTGGAGTGGTGCATAGTCCAGAGTCCCCATGGGATTGTAACAAACAGAGGTTCTGCCTGGGTCTAGCCAGAGCCATATGCCTTTTATGTTGGGAATGAACTGACCAAACCAGGCCATCTTAAGTCCACTGTAGTTTAATAAACCCAAACTCCAGCTTTAGCAGTATTTTTGTATGCAGCATATAGGTCAAAGTGTGAAAGTGCTGAGCATCTGAGACTCCCAGTTCCCATTAAAATTGATGGATCAAATCTTTTGCGTTCTCATTCAGCCTTTGCTCAGGCAAAACCCTCAAACACTGAGTCATGATCCAACTTTATATTGACTAGCACCTGTCTGGATGTGGCTAGTGTCAGTTGCTTCCCTTGTTTTAGGAGACAATTCTTTAAACTTCTACACATCTGGGTAACATTACTACACATTTTGTAAGCTTCAACGAAAGCTGAGAATACTGTGTTTCACAAGAACCATTCACTATTCAAAAAGATTCATGGTCTTAGAGAATGGTGTGTATGACCTATCTGACTGCATGAGAGGCTTTAAAGATACTGTTTTACCAGCCTGAAAGCTGAAGTGTTGTGTGAATCACTGACCTTGAGGGAATTCTTCTGGCAGATGTCACTATACATGCTAAATCTTTGAACTGTTAATTGGACATAGCTAACAAGGATTCTGTACGTGGTATGTGATCAGTGAAGGCTGATAAACCTAATAATAAGACAGGGAACCTATCAGTTTAGTTTTAATCACTGGCATAGGCCCTGGATCATGTCTTTGGTATCTATTTGTAGAGTAGCTACTGAAATTTGCAAGAACCTTGCCTTCTGCTGCCTGCTGGACTTGCCCTTCAGTGTTGTGTACAACATTGCAGTGAGATTTTGAACCTGCAGGGTTCAAGTGTGTTATGATTTCAGTAACATTACATATATTCTGAATCAATAATAAAAAGCATAGTTGTTTGTTGGGTTCTTTTAATAGGTGATATTGTATTTGCAATCTGTCAGTGTTAAATATGTAAGCTTAAAGGAGAACACATTATAAACCCTTGAAAATTGCAAATGCATTAATCTAAGTCCAGCAAGGTTATTTGCAAAACTAAGGACTATTCATTTTATCAAGGGTAATCAAGACCTACAGACCTCATTTTAGTCTGTTACTGACGTCATCACAGAACTATCACAGTTTTCTGTGACACAGTACAAGGTTAGTTTGAAAGGTGGCCTAGCAATATGCAGTCTGGCTTCATTTTTGCATAGATACTAACGCAAGTGTACGTAATTGTCATGCGAGAATTCTATGGGAAAAATTTGAACTCTTTTCCTCTTGTTGGAGACTGGATTCTACTTTTATTCTGTGCTCATTATTTGCCCAGTATCAAAAGAATTCACAATAAATATCTATGCATTTTGTTAGTGATTCAGAAATCATCCAGCGCTTTGCTATCAATTTTAACTTAAATTGATCAGCTGATGAAAAAAAGAAAATCTGGCCTAACCCAGATGGCTGAGTGCATTTTTGAAAGCTTAATACATTTTTACTTACCTTAGTTATGATATTTTGAGTAAATGTGACTGAAGTTATAAAGTAGTGACTTCTAAGAATTACTTCCTCTCTCCATACAGATATGGAGATATGTCATCCTATTTGCCATTTAATTGTGATTACAGTTTTAATTTACTTTTCTTAGTATCAGTGATTTGGAAAGATTTCCAGCAACTAATAATTTTAAAGATTAGCATTACTGATTATAGAATCAAAAATACCCCATATATCTACGTTCATCTCACAGCTGTAGTAGCTGATCACAGCTATTTCAACAAAGCTACACTTTTTGCCTCTGATTTGTTCTGTAAGATCTAAACTAAATCAAAATTTTCCCTCCATATGATAAGTGGGTGTAGTAGAGCTGCATATTCTAGGAACCATCTTCAGATGTAAAGGTATTTTAATGAGTCATCTTGATGTAAACGGGTTGAATTCTGCATGGGAGTTCAGTGTCGTTGCTGCTGAGGCATTCTGGCATTTCTGTCTTATGTGTTCCTTCTGGAATATAAAGAATGGGGGAGTGTGGGGAACTTGGCTTGAGGTATTGGAGATAAAGGCTGAGAAACTATTAGGAATATCTGGGCTTTTGAAAAGAAATTTGGAGTTGCACTTGGTTGTTACTTGAACTAAATCCAAATGCATATTTAGGGAATATTTGGACAATATACAGCACGGCTATGATTTGTTCTACACAAAGTGGAAATTCTGTCTGCCTATACTACTCTTTAAGACTTAGAGACCCAAATTAAGGCTTGTTCAAGGGAAAGCAACTGAAAGAGGAATCTTGCAGAAAATCTTTGATTTGTTTCAGATGGACTCCTTTGTTTCCTCTGCAAATTATACTTTCTAAGTAAAGAAAATATATTTTCAGGGAGTCAGGTTTAGGTTCATGTTCTGGAAGTCTAGTTTTGCTCAATCAGCAAACATGCCAGCAAAATGCTACCCAGATTCCTAGTAGCTGGGTTGGGTGAAGAAGTGAGAGACGGTCAGCAGAGAGGTTCGTTATTCCACTAGTGTCATTTGGAATGGTACTTGGAGTTGTGCATTTAAACAAACTGCTTCATATAAAAACTAGTTAACTGTTTCTAAGTATGATGATTGTAAAATCATGGGTTAGCAGAATCTAAAATTTTACAGAAATCACTTGGTGGAAGAAGAGTTGTTCACTACCAAGGCTCTTTACCTCCACGATTCTTGTCTCTTTTGAAGAAGAATAACTTGTCCTTGAAGAACTATGTTGAGTCTACCCTGTCATGTTTATCCAAGAACCTACCAATTCTGTTCTTTAGTATAATATCTACCAATTTGAGTAGGACAGACATCAGATTTACAGGCCCACCTTAGAGCTTTTTTAGAAAGTTGGCCACAAATTTGCCACCTTGCATTCCTTGAGGACAGAGCCTATTGTAAAATAGAGATTACACACCACGGTTAGTATGTCCTTTAGGAACACATAACCTGGCATATAACTTGTCACTGTTTGTTTTATGGATTTGTTCTAACGCCTTTTGTACTGGCATTCCACTTCATGACAGATCCTGCATTTCATTCCCTTTTAAGAAAGGCTCTAATATAAGATACTTTGTAAACTCCTTCATGGTGATCAAAGACATGAAGAGTTTGTTTAGCTTTCTACTACAGCTGTGTCTTCTTTTGGTGCACACTGATCACTTGTTGGCCTTACAGATTTTCTGGCAAGATTTCCTGTTCTTGATGTGTTTGAAAAAGGATTTCATTCATAGTGTTTCTGCATTAGTAAAATATTTCTCAGAAATATTTTTGATTTGCCTTACATCCTTTTTAGATCTTACTATCCAAACTTTATGTCATTTTTTTTTCCTCCATTTGGAAAAAAAACTTCATTTTTTTGGAGGATGTCTCTGTATTTCTAATTCTCTACACAGGTTTGTTAGTAAGCATCCTAGACTTTTTTTTAGTTTTTTGTAAAGCATGTCTGCTGAAGTGGTATGCATTTGTTCTGAGTATCCCATATTTCTCATGCCTTTAAGCAGTTTCCACACCACCTGCAAATATTTTATGTTTCTTGCTGCTCTTATTTTTTTAATCAAATACTGAGGTGGTGGATTTTTTTTTTAAATCTGTTTTTCCAAGAAGTTTCAACCTGAATACATTTTGGCCACTGTTGTGAGCCACTGAGTGCCTCTTTCACAGTCATATTTTGAACTAGGTCTTGCATACTGTTTGGTGTTAAGGAAGACTTTTTCTTCCTGTTGTTTTCCCCAATTATCTGATCCCAACAAGAAGTTATTACTCTAAAATATCCAAAATTTTGTGTCATCTTCAGAAGTAGCTGAGAATTAATTTCACACCCACGTTTTCAATTCACCTTCACTGAGTGACTGGTGCTGAGGCAGGCAGGCAACAGACACAGAAAATCTTCAAATTATCTACCTTCCTAATTTCCAGCGCAGTTTTCAGTTCTGCAATTGTCTCTCTTCGTGACCTTGGACTAATCTTATCTAATTTCAGTGCCTTGCTTTTTATGTGGAAATTGATGATAGCTCTTTTTCACATGAGGGAGGTTTTGTGAAGTATTTTTACCAATTTGAGGCAAGTAGATAATATGATGAAGTAGTGACACTTGAGATTTCAAAGGGGAGGATGTTTGAACTTTTGTATTAAGCAGTCTTCACACAGCAGTTGTTAACTCAGCAGGACATGCTGTTTCACAGTGATACAGCTCCTCACAGCAGTGACAAACGAGCACACAGCTGACACGGCTGGATGTGATCCAGTATCCCAAAGGGCACAGCCTCAGATGCCCCGACCCAAACTCAGTCCTCTCCCAGCAGCCCTGTCACAGATGCACCGTTCCATTCCCAGAGTGTTTATCACCTACTTTTGTGATTTCTTCCCAGTCAGCTCCACATCATCTTTAGTAATTAATTGCAGACCTTGATTCTCGTCAGGTCTTTTCCTGTTAATCACTGCACGGTGAAGATTTCACTGGACAGCTTTATGGCTCAGCTCGTTCCAGGAAAACAGCAAGCTTCCTTTGTGCCCTTTAGGGATCTAAAATATGTGTAAAATCAGGGGCACAGTGCTTGTGCACTGACCTGTTTTACATCCACGGTGTTCCCGACACAGCGTGCAGTACCTGCGACCATGTTATCTGGGACAGCACGTGGCACTTGTGCTGTCAACTAAAGCCCGTGTGTGATTCTCCCCTAGGTATTGGCCTATCTTTATCCTCGTTCGCATTCACAAATTAACATACAGATCACTTAAATACCATTAACCACTTGTAGCAAAGCACGTAAGACTTCTGGAACATTTTCACAGCTCTGGAAGATGTTGAAGTACCCAAAATCGTATTTTTTTTATTCATAAAAATATCGATTAATTATTTCATACAGCTGGAAGGCACTGCAGAGAGGCTGTCTGATGCCCTTGTACTTCTCCCCAGACAGGGTCAATGCTGCCTCACACTAATTACTGTTACAAAAAGCACGCAGGAGATCACCGCACTAATGATAACCGAATCCACAGCAGAGCCACTCAGGCCTGTTGTCCCCCGGCTGTGTTGTGCCTGAGCTCCTGTCAGACCTTCCCAATGGTGCAACAACCGCTGTTTCACAAGCAGGAGGAAGAAAGGCAAGCACTACTCGTTCTCAGCCAGTAAACTTGTCTAGTAACCCTGAACTGATTTACAACTGGTCCTTGAGGCCCGTTTTCACCCGCCGGCCCTCCCTGCAGCGGGCGGCGGGGCGCGGCGGAAGGTTTTTCGCGGTGCGACGCCC
>NW_010109136.1:0-1814 GCF_000699245.1 Pterocles gutturalis
GGCAGGGGGTTGGAACTCAATGATCTTTAGCATCTCACTTAGATTTACCTAAAGCATCATGGAAAATCAGTGAAGAAAACATAAAAATCAACAAAAAAATTTCAAAAACTGCTCATTTTTAAGCAATTACTGTGGATGAAGATCATCCCTGCGGGCTGTGCCTGGACGTTCACGGCCGCGTGGCATTTTCCTCTGTGGAAGCTGCCAGGTCAGGCAGTCCCAGCACCTTTCCTCTGCCCCGGGGCAGCTCCTGCCTCTCCCTGGGCTCAGCCAAACGTGCCAGCATTTCGGCAGCCCCAAGCCAGCCCCGCGTTTCCACCCACTCCTGGCACTGTGCTGAGGAGCCGTCGCACCTCTTGAGTCGGGCTGGCCAGGGCAGGGACGCTGACGGGGGAGGCTTTGCTCTGCCCTCACACCTGCCCTCACTGCTGGCTTGGGATATCGCAGAACTGCAGGGGAAGCTGCCAGGAATGATCCCGGTTTATTTTTTGTCCCCTACGATCAGCAGAGAGGGCTTTTTGTACACGGTGGGAGCAGGAGCGTGTCATTGCTACAGGCACTTTGCAGCACAGAGGAGGCTGGTGTGAAACGTGGTTCTCCGGAGCGTACAAAAATATGTATGAATACAGATGTGACTCTAAGTTGGGGTTTTCCTTATCACAACTGGCTTTTCCACAGTATCTTGTTTCTCAGCCTCCTCCTTGCAAAGCAGTCGAGGTAAAATCTCTGCTCCTTCAGCTCCAGCCCTTGAATTCCCAGGACGCCCTAGGGACGATCCACACCAGCTTCTCCACGAGCCGTGCCGCTCACGGAGCAGCAGCCGCAGTGCCAGTGCCCTCCTGGCCATCTCTTGCCCTCCCTGCCACCTCCCGCATTCCGGCCGCATCCTTTAACCATCCCAACCCCTCCCGCAGCAGACGATGGGCTGCGGATCGCAAGGAGGAGATTACAGGAGCTTTACCTTGAATGATCCAGACACGAAGGAATTTAATCCTGGGTTTGAAATAAAAAGTATTTATTTACCTTCTTCCTCTGAGTCACTGCTGAAACATCTCATCCTCAGCCACCGTGTCGGGAGCACGACTGCTCAGGAAAAGTGTCCTAAAATGTACTTTTGACCTTCCCCATGGGAAGGGAAAACCCTCAGGCCTTCGGCTTGGCTCTGCCCCTGGGATGATCCTGCCTCCCTCCAGCCAGGGCTCTCTGTTGTGCTTGAAGAGAAATCCAGCAGGTTAGATCCTGCTCCTTCAAAACAAACATCAAAACTGATCTCAGCGATGCCAAGGACACTCCTCACTAACCTGAACGGTGGCTGATGTGGCCCACGGGGTCAATGTGATGAAGCCGTCCATCGATCCCCGAATGGCAGAGCCTCCCGCTGGGGTGAGGGATGGTGGAAAACACCTTCTCAGGACCTGCCTTCAAAAAAGTGATAATTACGAACAACAAAATCCACAAAGAACTTGCTGGGAACCCCTCGATAAAGGTTGGTGCCCATCTCCCACGTGGGACGTTCTTTAAAGGGGGAGTTCAGCGTTGGAAATCCCACCCGAGTGGCTGCTGTTAGCAGGAATTTACTGGGTTTGGTTCTGGTTCAACAAAATACTTAAAGAGTGATCTGACCGACCTGGGAGTTTACAGCAGCAGAACGAACAGCCGCGGACTTGGGCTGTGTCTCACATGGCACGGGGAGCCGTCAGCGATGCGCGGGGGGTCCTTCCACATGGACACGCACCTCTCTGCCCGTCCCTGCGGCGAGCAGGATGTCACCGCGTCCGGCGTCACCCGCCAGCTGCCGCTCCGCCTGGTGAAAG
>NW_010109136.1:1880-69722 GCF_000699245.1 Pterocles gutturalis
CAGCGGCCAAGATGCTCCGGCAGACCTCGAGGGGCTCCCTGGCTCTGCTAGGAAAGTTTTAAAGGAAAACACATTTGCGAAGCCTCAATCCGACTCTGCTAAATTAGCAAAAGGAAACGTCAACCTGCATTTGGGATCTCAGCTCATACAATTCCTGTGCGCTTCAAAGTTACGCCGGCGCTGGAAAACCTCTCCCAAAGGGACAAAGGCGGCTGGTGCAAGGGCGGCTGCGGTCCCACAGGAACTCCGCTGCGCCCGTCACCTTTTGTTTTATGCACAAAAAGCCGTGGGTCTGGGAACACCACAGTGAAGAGGACAAAAGGCATTGCTTCAACCCTTCTCCTTCCACCGGAGAGGGGTGGGCACGCTGCAGGGGAAACATTATCCTGGGAGCAGCTGCACAGAAGAGGGAGGAGGCTGGGGCAGAGGTGGGTGATTTCTCGGGTCTCGCTACAGGGGGTGCAGGAACAGAGAGGAACGCTCTGCGCGAGGCCAGCGGCGTTCTGCAGCACAGAGGGTGCACGGGGCGTCGTGCAACCCCTGCGCAGGTTTGGGAAGCTCAGACGCTGCGTGCTTACGGGGCCGATGCTGTGGCACCAGCATTTTTCCAAACATCTCCAGCTGGGAACGTTCAGGATGTCTGTCTTTCTGTAAATGCTGAAAATTTATCCAAGACTTTTTTTTCTTGAACTGGTGAATTGACTTTTATTTACCCAGCTCGGAGTAGTTCTGCTTCTAAGGTAAAGACAAAAAAACCCCCACAGGGTGAGCATTTAGCACCTGACATATCGACAAGCTGCCGTTGGGTGTCAGAGCACCTCACAGATCTGTTTTGTCTGAGGGACTCGCCCCAGGACGCTCCCCAGCCTGTCACAGCCGCCATCCAGCCTCTGCCACATGCATGAGCCTCCTGCTGCCCTCTGTCAAAGTTTTCAATCAAGTTAAAATTTACAAAAACACGTTGCCCTCACTGCCCCCGAGAGCACAGCTGGATTATTTTCATACCAAACCCTTTCCGTGGCATCTGCCCTTTCTCCGTACCGCCAAGCACGGCTGTGCCTCCCCGAGCTGCGGCTGCAGCACCGGCCACAAGCCCCAAAAGAGCTTCAAGTACAAGGAACGAGCATAGCATAGGGGCAGATTTAAAACAGAAGTTATGCCTTTTTTTTTTTGTGCAGGAAAGGGGGTTTTTTGCCCAACAGGTGGGATTTAATAATTAAGAGAGAAGTACAATTCTGAGGTTAAAATATGCAAAGAGGTTGTTCTGGTTTGACCAAGTCGAACCTCACCTCACTCCCAACAACTTATTCTTGCTGGGTGAGAGCTCACTCCTCATTTTTAAGACAGACTGGCTGCAGAAGCTGCGATTAATTCATATCATTTGAAAACCTGGACCACAACTCTTTTCTCTAAATTAAATTAATGGCCACATCCCGTACCAGGGACCTCGCTGCAGAAGAAAAAAATAAGAGAGCTGAAACTCACAGCGCAGTTCTCAAGAGCCAGGTTCTCAGGCGGAATTCCTGCGGCGTTAACGCTGTATGGCGAAGGTAGCACAAGGCACGTGGATGTATTTTGGTCACTTTATTAAATGAGATATTAAATAGTTTAAGTTTCAACTACTAAACAGCACTTTGAATGGTGAAAACACAGATAGTATATCATCATACTTGAATGCTTCTCCTCTTTAGAAACACATTTCCAGTCCTTATATATATTACAAAACAGCCTTATAGGAAGAGGTGACACCTTTTCTATCGTACTTAAGATATTTAATACAGAACTGAAAAGCCATCTAATAGAAACAAAGGCAAGTCTTCACAGCTGTATGATTTCAGCAGCCAAAGCTGGTTGATGGACTGAAACATTACTATACAACTGGGACAAAACATATACAATATCACAATACTAAGCAAAAACGCTTTACACCCAAAGGAATAAACAGGTTACAAAATGTGGAGAATTTAGCAGGCAAAACTGTATTACAAGCAACATTTTTATTCGTCATCTTAAGCCATTTCATCTAGTTAAAACACCTAAAACAAATATAAAAATGAGCCTTTTTATTACCTTACTGATGTATGTTCTGTCTTTAAATATCTGTTAAAGCTTGATGTTATACTCAAAGCACATTGTTATGCAGCTAAAATGTCAAGTGAGAAACATGTATGCAAAGTGGTCCGAGTTTTATTTCAATGCTTATCTCTGATTTCTTCTTACGCGTTAGTCTTCTGTTAGCCACAGTTTTGTCCAGAATGAAAAAAAATGTGCCTTTAAATGTTGCCTAAAACTTCCACATTTAAGTCTTTGAGTTACTGTAAAACTCCACTGAACATTCCCAGGTTTGGTAGAAAGTGTTTCTCTTACTCACGACACGTAGGAATATCGGTGAGAGTTGCCCAGAGTACATTTGCCTTCAAATGTTTGTCTGAAAGTCTCACATTTTGTTTCTTCTAGTGCGAATATGTCTCTTTTTGCTCCCTTCCCCTGCAACTCAGTTTAGTTGCAGAGCTGGTAGAGCACTAGCACGCACTGAGGTTCGTTCGTGGTGTCTCGTCATAAGAGAGTCCAAGGCAGCAACCTGTCAGCTGGGTTTGCAACAGATCAAACCAACTCTGTTCAGATCACAAACCAAATTTCAATCACAAAATGAAATTACCGTCTAAGATTTGCATGTTTAGATGCAAAAACCACTTGTCCATTCAGGGCAAGAACTCAAGCTCCTGCAAGAAACTTTCCAGAAACCAAAACAATTTCAGTCCATGTCAGCAAGTCAGAGGAGTCCAGCAACATTTGGAGCAAACGCCTCCATCTGCTCATTTCTCCAGAGTTCTCTAGTCCATACACCATTGCCTCAAATGTTCCTGTCACTTACTTTTACCCCCAGACTACGAACCTTTTTTTTTTTTGGGGGGGGGTGTGGGGGGAGAATCAACCGAACTATGTTCAAAGAAAAGCCCTACTTGTATTTAATCAGATCTTCACAAGCATAAAAAGGGTGGGTAAAGAGAGTGCTAATGATATATAATAAACCAGAAATTTATCCTTGGTCTACATCAAAACAAAACAAGAAAATCAAGCTTTCTGTACTAGATCATGTCTTCACACAAACGAAAGGGGAAGGGGAGGAGTGCACAACCCAAACTCTTACCTAACAGAGGAAAAGGGATTTCACTGTTCTGACAGCTCTGGAAGTTGCTCCAGCACTTTCTTTGCATCAATTTTAACTCAGCAATGGTTCTGCCATTTTAAACTTGTCTATATGACAGGGCTTGACCCTGGCCACCATCACTATTTTAACCCCCCAAATACCAGGAATTTAATTTTCTTGGCCCGTCTCCCATTGCCGGCAATGGGCAAAGACAGTAGCACCAGCATTAAGGAGTTAACAGAAATGTGCTTTGTACTGGACTCCGCACAGAGTAAATCAGCGTGTGAAGGAAAAACATCTCCAACTCTAAGATCACCATTTGTTATTCCATCACGTAAAACTGAAAATGAAAAATGGCAGAAGACCAGGGAAGAGCAATCCCCCTCCCCGAGTCAGTATTTAAGGCTGTGTACAGTTTCTACATAACTGCATGACTCAAAAGTTTCCAAGCAGTAGTATTTAAGAATATTGCACTCAATTCTGTTTCAAAGAGCATTTTCAGTTCCTGTTTCGTTCGGAATAGATGTGTAAGTCCAGACCTCAGTCAAAAGGAAACTAGACTATTCCTGTTGTAACATTCCCACTAATATAAAGAAATGGGTAAGCAGAAAAGTGTTCCATAATTTGAGGAATCAACTCTAATCAAGAACTCAGCTGTTTACAATTCACAGAAGGTACATACTGACACATACAGACCTGCAGTCCTTCCTAAGCTTCTCAGATCCGATGACGAGCTTCGCGGCTACTAAAAGCAAGCATAGGAGTTTAGACAGGAAACCTGTGGAGATGCTACTGTTACGGGAGGACTTGTTTTCACTGAAAACAACTTGTTATCTCCTGTACTCAACATATGTAAGAAGATTCTAGGCAACATCACTGACAACAGGGAAAACATTATGTCCTACTTAAACAAAGCTGAAACACTAATATGGAACATGGCATTTAAGGGGACCAACCAAACTATTATTTTTTTCTTTTTCTTTTTTTTTTTTTAAATTTTTTACAGTTGAGTTCTGTTAAGCCATTGATTCCTAAAAAAATAAAAGTTCTTTCTCTGATTTTAACAATCCTTTAGGCTTTTAGTGCAAAATCACATCGATTTCCCTTGGGAAGGCCCTGGATTTTTGCCTCTCATGGGGGGGGGTGCTCGTTGTAACGGCGGTGGCTGCATACCCCCGGACACTGACTGATACATTCCTCTCAGATCTATCTGTTGGTAGTTGGAAGGATTCATGATTAAATTTGGAGGCTTTGGCATCATGAGATGACTCATTGCTGCTTGCTGGTAAGACATCTGCTGCTGCTGCTGCTGATTGTACTGGTGCTGGAGTCTTCTGTTCATCAGGATCCTCTGCACGCAACTGATTAACTGCGGAGGGAAAGCAGAGCTCTCTGAGCGCCCGACCCGTCTCCATGCCGCAAGTATCAAGTTCCGAGTTAAAATCGATTTGTTAGGGATAGTGTGGCTGAAGGAGAAAAGCCCCATTGTTATCGCCATCACTAATGTGATGGTATTCACCAGCGGATTACTGGAGAAACCATTTAGTGACACCATTTAGGGCTAGGTTCTCTTAATGACTTGCCCATTGTATTGCACCCAGCGTCTAGGTGAGTTGCTATGGCAACGTGCACTACACTGTGAAATTATTCCCAGGTATAAGTTACAACATTATTTCTCAGGTACCATTCATCATCCCTTTGAAAGTCCTGCATGTGGACTGTCGCTAAATGTTAGTTTGCCTCAGAGAAAACTCTTCCCATTGACATAATCTGGGCAACTTTCAGATTTGGCAAAATAATTCTAAGCTAAAAAACATTACCGACACTTTCTAAGACGTGTTTCGCAAGCTGCTTTCTGAGCTCTGGGAATCAGATTTCTCTTTAAGCCTCATGACCTTCAAGCAAACTACTTGCACAGAAAATCTGGCAAGTTTTTTTAACTGAACTTCTCATGGAGTCTCCTCTGATGAGGCTGAGCAATGCCATCCACCACAGTGCAGAAGTCACCACCTCCCGATGTTACGTCACGTACACCGTGACACAACGCCAGCAAATACTGCACCCACCGAAACACGCGTTCTGGAGGTACATCTTTGTGAACCGAAATGGATACTTCCATTTATGAACACACACCCAGACAGTCTGTACTCAACATCCCAGTTCAAACATGGACAGTTGATCAAATCAACACGAGATATTTTACCATCTGTTGTTTCGTAAGGACGTCGTTATAGATGGCTTCTCGGCGCTTGACATCAAGCTCCTGGCTTGCCTGTCTGCTCAGTGCCAGGGCCTGCACTTGGCTCTCCGTAAGTGTTACGTTTTCTTTCCACTGAAAAGGAGAAAAAACAAAACCTTCATGGCACTAGTCCTTTTAACAAAAGCGTAATGGCAACTGAGGTCTTGTGTTATGTTCAGAGTTGCATCAAGAGTTAACACACAGCCCGATTTCCAGTAAATGCAAAATCATACTTCACCAGAAGCAGAACTATGAGTTATTCGTTCTTCTCACTGCCAATTAAGGTAATATACCTCTAGATTACTGTGGGCAAGTGAGAAATGTGGCAGCCCAAGATAGATAGATAAGGACAAGACATAGGACACAGGCCTTTTTTGTGTATAATTCTTATTCTTATTTGTAGAAAATCAGCATTTTCAGAGCATGGCCAATAATAATGGGTCTAAACTGCTAGCTGTCCTCTACGGCTCTGTGTCATCTAGGGACCATTAAGGGTTACTGCAAGCTGCAGGGATAAAGCTCAACACAAACTGGAAGTTATATTAATTAATAGTGCAATTAATTAGCTGAATGACCATATACAATAGTAATTTCTTTGCCTGATAACATTTTCCCACCTCCTGATCTAAACCTATAGCTTTCCATGTCACTCACTATGGCTGAAATGATGTCTTCAAGGGGCTGAATTCTTGCTGCAGTTACACTGTTGGTTGCTTCCACAACTTTCTCTCTTCCTTGATTAATAAGGTCCTGAGAAAACACCAGAAAATTAATTATAAAGCACAGATACAAAGAACACATTTCTTTGCCAACCTTTTACAAGTTTCTTCATCTTTGCCTCGTGTACCTAGGCTTTCATTACTTTTTTCTCTCCACAGGCGCAAGTCAATGAGTCTAAGCTTCCACACAACTGAATCTCAGCCCAGAGTAATTGAGTAGGATGTGTAAGTTTGTACATATGGAGTATTTATAAAAAAAATTTTTGTCCCCAAAGGTTTTCAGATCATCACAGGAGCGCTGCATTTCTACCCAGTCAAATTTTCTGCGATACTGACTTTGATGATGTTACAGCTTCAACTCATTCTGCGTGCTCAAAATACTGAATTACCTATTTTAGCATAATACCGGCATATATTCCTCAGGTTACATTCAACACAGGTCCCCTTGATTTGCACGGGGTTTAGCACAGACTCCTCACTGACACTAGCAGGTACTGTACAACAACGGTGCTTCAAGCCCTGCAGTTACAGCCTGGCATCTGACTAGGAAGGAAAGCCCTCAGCTACTCCAGCTAGGATGGCAAACCAAGAGCTGAGATAACTGAGGAACAGAGCACACATTCCTCTCTCTCATTCCTTCTCGGACAGAAGACAGATGGAGGTGGAAAGCTAGATATGGTAATTAACGTCTGCAAAGAACACAGTTAATCTTCCAGAATCCTGAGATGCTACATAGGTTTACATGCAGACAAGTGTTCAATACAGCTACACGCACACACACAAAATCCCTGTGAAAAACAGGATACAGTTACATGAATATCAAGATACTGAAGAATGACATTAACCATTACTTGTGAAAGAAAATGACATGCGCACTTGCAGCAGCACAGACGTGTTACACTGCCTGGATTGCTACTTACCTCCAGCTGCTGATTACTCATTGCTGACAGAGCACCCAAATTGAAAGGAATATATGGTGTTTGAGAGTTGAAATTTGTGGGAAGCATATTGGTCCCAGCTGGCATGTTGAAACGCATGGTCAAGCCCTTAAAAACACAAAAAGCACTTAGATGTGAAAAACTCTGACCATTGATGGTCTTCCACAATAACCCATGAAATAGCCAACACAGACAGATCAGCCCTTAGAGGAGACGAGAAGCACTGTGCATGAAGGTGAACCTACCCTGATAAGGTGAGGAACCTTTCCAAACCTCTATTCAAAAGCACATTTTCATCACAGAGGAACATGAATTCTAGTCCTGAGTAATATGGGAGTTGAGCTTAATTATAATTATTTGGTATACCAAGAAAAAAAAAGACCAAGGATTATTAGTATGTCCTAAGTTCTTTAAGATGCATTTTTATCCTGCAAGCCCACTACTTGATGTTGAGTTTGACCTGACTGTAATCACATTTTGAAGAAGTGAAATGCATAATTTATCAAAAAAAAATCTCATCTCCCACGTGGATTTCTCATGGGGCAGTTTCAGTGCTTACTGTATTCTATCTTCCTATTTCTTCTCCCTCACAAAACCTTCACCCAGTACTCCATTTCATTTGTCATTTGTTCACTCAAGATGGTCAGTTGCAATTCATACATCCACTTTTTGTACTTTCAGATTACTGAACAGCTCTGAATACCAAACTTTGCCTTTCCAGGAATTTTCTGCTACTAGACTCCAGGTACACCAAGTTACCATAGTCCTTTTACAGTAAAAAAAAAAATCCCAAACCTGTAGCCAATTTGCAATTTTCTTAATTCTACCACCTGCTTAAATATCAAATAAACAAGACACAGGGTGTAACAGGAAAAAAAAAAAAGCAGCAAGTTTTCAGCTCCTTTCTGGCAGATGCTTGTATGTTTGTGGGATCGTGGCAAAACATTCTGAAATCAATAGTATACCTTTAATGGAGGTAGAAATGGTAAAAATTCACCTCAAATGGTAAGAGAGGGGTATTACACAGGACACCACCTGAGCTGTATTACGAAACAGAAAAAAAATGTGTGTGTAAAAGAAAAAAGTAACTTTTAAATGAAAGGAACACAGAAAACGCACACAGAAGACCACCACCAAAAGACCAAATAAGACACAGTATCTCCATTTTCAATGTGTCAACATTTGCTTTACATATCCATTTCTTGGCCTGTAAGAAAATTAATTTCCCCAAAACAAACTGAAAAGGGAAGTGGTGCTTAAGTCTGGAAAGGTTATTTTCATAGATGTAAAGCTGATTAGATAGTTTTACCTTCTTCTCTGCTTCATACTCTGCCCACGCTGCCTTCCTCTCTTCTTCAGTGAGTTCCTCCTCCTCCTTATGGTCCAGGAGTGAATCATGTTCGTGATACCCAACGATATACTCTTTATGGATCTGAAGCAATTCTGCCAGAATTGTATCCTGTCCAAATGAAGAGACGCTATAACGAGAAGTCACTCAGTACCTCTCCCGTATTTACTCTTTGTGCACCCCCAGCTCACTGCTTTGACCCAATCTCCCAAACAGCAGCTCAGAGCACTTCACAGCAACGCAGAATTTAAAAAATAATTGAAAAGTACAATTTTCCTCCGAGGGAGGGTAATGGATTAACAATCTGTTCCAGAGATGACAGTCCAATCACTTAATGAACCACAGGAATGCACTCAGATTCCACACCAACAAATGCAGTTTGAGAACCTAAAAGGAACGGAATGTGCTTCATGATTTTCCCTTTGCTTAGGCTGGATACCTGGGAGGACCCATCAATAATCTGCATCTCTAATATCTAGAGAGCACCTCTGCAGCATCTGAAACACTAAGTAGTACTTGGGTCCATCCACTGGCCACTAGCATTCAACAGAAAAAGCAGTTTTCTTAAAACTGGTAAGATGCATGTCGAGATGAATCGTCCCCCACCCACCTGGGCTAAGAAAGGTCAGATCACTGCTACGAGCCGGATTTGAGCAGCAGGTTACAAGTCAGACTCCGTATTCCACAATGCCCCAATGCTTCATTTCTTTTAAGGTTAACGGGAATATTTACAACATCCTTTATAATGGCAAACTATTGTGAAGGTTTTCTTCACGGGCACACTAACATTTTATATACATATAGCCATATTTTCATTTTAATATATATTTATGTATTTTTATATAGATATATGAGAAAGCTCTAATATACATCAGCATTCAGTCTAAGATTCACAATACAAAAACATGAACTCACTGAACTTTTGGACCACTCCTGAAATGAATTACAGTGAATGGACTGAACACACTTTGAGCAGCAGAACGATACAAACACCTCCAGAGCCACTCCACATCACACCCTCGCTCTGCCAGGCACTGGTACAAACAGGAGTATGAACCGTCTACCCTGGCACTTTACAATCCAGATAGGACTGTGATTGAAGAGGATGGCTTGTACCCACAAGCAAACAGGTTTTTGCAACAACACTGGGAACTGCAAGTGGAAGTCCTGACCAGCGGTTTTGTCACAACAGCGACAGCAAGTTGTTTGTTCCTGTGTGTGTTTAAAACTCAGTTATGTTAACCAACTCCATCAGCGAGGCTTTGGTTCATCCTTCTCCCACCTGGTCTCCCTAAGTTTGAACCAATGCCTTCATCACCAGCTCCTCAACAAAATATTCCATGTAATACCCACGAGTCATGGGGACAAGGAACAAACACTGGTGTTTTGGGGGTGGTGGGATAGAAGGCAGAGAGAGAAGAGGGACGCAATAACAGGATATGGCGAAAACACCTCGAGGAAGCAGGTGGAGAAATCACAAAGATACGACAAAAGTGAACTAACACAATCAGAGCGCTCTCAGCATAACGCCGCTGTACATCAGTGTGTGCAGGGTTCCTGCACATGCATATGCATTAATTTCCATGGCAACACTATTATTGAAAACAATACTGGAATATAATCCACACTCACTTCGCCAACACAGTCTTCAAAATGTGGTTTAAATTACATCCAACTGTGTGTTTGCTTTTCTTTGTCTAAACTTTATTTTGCATTAACTTTAATGACGGAGCTTGAGAACCGGGATATGGAAGGTACTGCCATTTAGTTTGTTTAATTTTACATTGAAAAAAACAATAAATTCACCTTAAGCACAAAAAAATCATCAGAATAAGCATTCCTCTCCATTTGTTTAGCTTGTTGATAGAACAATGATTATCAATTTGTTTATAACCTTTAAGATTAAATCCTGGTGATGAATGAAAAAATGAAAAGATGCTGAAAAAAGGTTTTAAATTAAAAAAAAAAATTGTCTTTTAAAAATCCTGATGGATATTAAATGCTATGGAGAGATAAATGCATTAGAAAGGAAATCTTCCATGAAGGAATGCGAGTTATGTTGTAATTCATAAACAAGTTTTTCTCAACCAATTGAACATTTAATACCACAGTTAAAAATAAAAAATAAATTTAAATAAGCAGCAAATTCTTCTGATTCTGAGATCAACAGCCTTCCAAAATTCACAAAATTGTCCTCTAGTATGGAACTACAGTAAAACACAAGCCCTGGCTGGGTCCTGAGGTAGTATAAAATAATGATATACTACATCCAACTGAATCTGAACTATTATTTTAATCTGCTTTTCCAATCTGCATTACATGACCTCAACTGAGCCAAGATTTCATTTCACACAAAAATGTGACTGCGACTCTAATCCACTGAACATGCTGATCTGGGGAAGAAGCAGCAAGGAACAGAGGGTACAACAGTGCCAGCTCCGAGGGACACACAGGGGCCTCTCTTTTTGTCTTTGTCCAGCTCCTACCTCATCCATACTGCTCCAAAATATGTACCACACTGGCCAAGGCACCCCAGCAGTTCTGCACTTATCACCCAGACCAGCTATCAGCATTTGTAGTCAAAAAAACTTTTTCCCATTAGCTACACATCAGACAAGTCTCCGATCCTTCGGGAGCTGAGTGTTAAGAGTCTGTGGGAATCTACTTGAAAAAAAAAAAAAGAAAACTTTTACACATCAGCCAAGTCTCCGATCCTTCGGGAGCTGAGTGTTAAGAGTCTGTGGGAATCTACTTGAAAAAAAAAAAAAGCCAAAACAATAGCCCAGTCAGAAAGCACACTGATTTAAAAAAAAAAAAAAAAAAAAGACACCAGAACCACTGTAAAATTAATAGCAAAGTAAAATCTAACACCCAAAACACTATCATAATACATTAAACAGAATTTTCTCACTTTACACCATCTTCTCCTTTTGCATTGCTACTCTACAGAAATAACAACAAACCCTGCTTATGCCTTTAGTCCATGTCAGATCATGAGTCACCACAATTGCACAAAGCTCATGGCCTGTAAACAGTAATTATTTCTATACTTAAATACAGCAAACTTGACTGAGTCACGCCTCGGTTTTAAGATACCTGCTACACCTTTTTTGGACTGAATTTCTCAAGTTGTCCTTTTCAACTCCGCAGGGATAGCGGCTGAATGAAATCAAGCCGTGGAAGTTGAGACTAATTTAATGATTCATGGGAACAACATTCCCAATAAAAATCTTCTACTAAAACCAAGTATTTACATTGCTCAAGACGCAGAAGCTGTTTCAGAGGGGTAGGGCAGAGGAACGGCACTATGAAGTTACGGTTGCGGTGCAAGAGGCATTTTCCCCTCTGAACCATACGCTCTGGCTCCTCAGCACTCCTCGGCAACCTGCAGGTCTTGTTTAGACCACAAAGGGCAGAAAACTGCTGCTAAAATTAAAACTTGCATGTCAAGTTTGATAAGCGTCCAGGAAAACTACATACTGCACATCTGCCATGTGATTTCTTATACAAAACAGCAACATTCAACATCTTTCCCCCCCTAAACAACACTTTCTAAGAAAACTGGGGTTTGACTGAAACTTGGATTATTGTAAAAACAAAATTCTCAAGGATTTGTTTTAAAAATCAAGTAGTATTTGTTTCTTCTTTCACACAATGGCCTTACTTCTGACTTTTCCAACAATATGGAATGAGTTCTCCTAACCCATTAAAAACCAAAAGAATTAAAACCCTTTTTTTTTCTTACACCAGAAGCTGAAAAGAGCTACAAGAAGAACCCTACTGCTCAGCTCTGAATCACTCCTCCTCAACATACACAACTCCTGGCTGCATACCTACAGAACCTGCCACTGTGGGGTGTCACTGAAGTCAAGTTCTCCAACTTTGCAGCCATCCACCAGAAAACCTATTATCCCTCCAGGATTTTCCACCTTCACGCTTGGACTGTTGGAGAAAAGATGGAAAACATTTCACCTAATTCCTGCTCAGAATTCCCTCTAAAAACGTGCTTGGAAGGGGTAAATTCTAAACTGTGTCTTTTCAAACGTCTTTGTACCCATGTTCCGAGGAATCTGCCCTTCCAGAGCCTTGCTCTATCTCCACGTGGCACTTCCAGTATCTTCACGTGGTTTTCCCGTGTACTTCCCACCAACGCTAAGGACTGCAAAGGTAATCCCTTACCTTACTCTCTGCACAACAGTAAAATTACTCAGCGATAACACTGTTCAACAGACTACGCTCTGAAGAGGTAAAAGAAGCCTGAAGACAGAGAGAGACAATTATACACAAAACCTGTAAAAGGCAGAACTAAGGCCACCTTTTAGCCTAAATGCCAGTTTGGCTTTGCTGGTGACTATAAAGGAAGAGCTCAGTCTTTGTAAGCAAGGGGGAGGCAGCTCAGTGATGGAAGAGGACTACAGGTGAAGTGTTCTGGCCTTTGTTTGCAGCTAAGAGCTGCAGAGATCAGGTTGGGTGTTCATGAACAAAGCGTTGGAAAATCACGCAACACGATCTCAAAGAAAATGTTCATCTCCAAGTGCTGTGTAATTAATCGATGTTACAATAAAATGTTTTCCTAAGCATGTCAAGTCTTTTGAATTAATGTAAAAAAAAAATGCTTTGAGTGTGTTGTTAACTTAGTTAAGAAGTTTTATAATTATAAAGCTAAATCCTGCGTCTCTGCTAACATGACACTGAAATAAGGAATAGTTAACCTTCTGAATGAATGACCTTACACAATCTAGAGAGTAACACCTACTGCAATACTTCCTACAGCTGATACTTGCTTTTTGATTGTTTACATAGGATTTTAGAGAACTGGACAGACCAAAAAAAGACAGAATAGGAAATAAATCATAAAAGTTAAACTTACAATAATATAAATAGGGCATGAGCCACAATTAAACAGATGACAGGAATCAAGGAAGGAGTCACTGCCTCTACTGGACTAGCTCAGCTTTGTGTGCAAAGCAAGAACCTAATTGTGGATGAAATGAAAATAAAATATCCCAATCAGCCAAGCTCCACAGGGAAGACAAATGCAGCCAAAAATCATTTTTAAAAAGTGGGTTTGTCGAAACAGTAAACATAAGTACCAAACGGAACAGAGTTATCGACTATTTACTGCTTGCAATGAGAAACACTGCAATAAAAAGAGCTTAGACACAGTCATTACAGTCTGTTTTCAAGGGTTTTCAAATGCATCTGTAACAGTGCCTAACACTTAGAGGGCTAACACTTCCTAAATCCCCCCGGCAGCTGCACCAACACCGTAGGTGGTCTCACAGACTGTTTCAGAGAATGGCCTCACTATTATGAAAGCCAATGTGATGCCTGACCACAATTTATTATATTATAGTGATTTACAGATAGCCCACAATGGAAAACACACAATTTATCCTTGGAATTAATAGATTTACAAACTGGAAAAGCTCCCTCCCCACACCCTAACACTGTGCAATGACCTAAGCACAGTAGTAACTCAGTTCAACCAGTTAACTAACTACAGGCCATGATTTACGTGTTACTGGTTACTAGCTATTCACCTGGTGAGAAGCAAAGATAATTGTGCAACAGCTCAGCAGACCACATACACAAAGAATACAAATTAGAGTACAAAACCATAGCCTCATCTTAAATACAAACCAACCTGGGAAAAAAGAATAAAATAACTGAACCAGTTACTGCTGAAGTTTACTCCTGCCTGACTGCAAAATTATAATTTTTATTTTTAAATTCAGTTAGTACATTTTTCAGTTCCCTAAGTATCACACAGGATAGTGAACCACTACTACGTTGAGCAGTGACAATGAACCACTACTACATGTGCCCCATCCATTACAAATAGATTTAGGCAGGCCCCAGTGAAAACAAACAATCGTGATCTTAAACGCCCACTCAGCACCAAGTCAGAAAAAGGTCTGACATCACTACTGCATGTTAACTCAGAGTACAGAATATCAGCATTCTCCTGAAATTGTGTAAACGGTTGTCTACAAAAACATCACTGGTCTCCGCTAGTACTGGCAACACTAAAGACAGATTACAAAATCTTAGCTTGTCCAATGTTCCTCACCTAAACAGTAAATAAATGCAACTTCATCCCTATCTCTACCATATCTCAATTAATGGTTCCTCCAAGAAGAGTTAAACAAGGAACTAAAAACCAAAAAACCTTGGCAAAGGAGAGCATGGATTAATTTGACTCTTACAAAGTCTTACCCAGGTAGATAAAAAGAGACCTTGAAGTACAGTATCACAAATTTGTTATCACTAATTGAGGTAATGGTAGGTATCGCCAGCACCCACTCAGATGTTCATTCGAATCCTGGCTTCCACAGTTTTGTGCAGTAAAACTTCTATTGACTCAAACTGTGTGATAAAGTATCTTTGTTTGTTCTGATTTAAAATTTCTCTCTTTTAACTGAAGATCTTCTTCTTATACTGTCAATTACATTGAAGGGAAACTCATTATCTAGCTCACTATACCATCCCTTACATTAATTAGATATTTTGTTGTTACCTGCTACTTACCTTGTTCAAAGTGAAAAATAACTGCTCCAACATGAAAACACAGCACTCTTCTCCTTCCAAGACCAAACACCCCATATCCTTAAACAGACTTAAGTTTTTTTCCAGCATATACTCCCTAGTGATGTGCATCAACTTACTTTTGGCAGCATTGGTGTATCTCTCTTCTTTTTCTTTTCTGAATTAGGATCATCCAGCAAATCTGGCTCAAAAGTGTACAGCTCTGTGAGTTCATTCATAGTAAAATGACGTTCAACTTGCTGTTGGTCCACAACCCGGAAAGACAGTGACTGCTTTGTTACCTGCCGATCATAGATCTTATCTTCCATTGTTCCCTAAAAAAAAAAAAATATGCTCACTTTCATACACATACTGGACCTTCTTGTCATGTAGGAAAAAAAATGAATAGGTATAAAAGAGCTAGAATAACAACATAACAGTGCTCTATTTTCCTTGTTTCTTTGACCCCGTATCTACAAATTTACCTGAAAATAATTTGTTTGCTGAGAAAAAAAAAAAAAGGAAAAAAACCCTTCTGGAAGCGAACACGAAGTAATACAAATTGTGTACATGACAGATGTCATCTAGCTACTGACTAGAGTAAGAAATGTATTTTTTCAGTAGTGCTTTGAAGAGATTGGGTTTTGCTTCAATTCTCCAAAACAGGATTATGACCCAAAAAAGGCAATTTTCACAGCATGTACCTTATTTTGCTGTTTTGAGCAGCCTATAAAAAATGCAAACAGATACCATATCACTGGGGTGGAGAGGAGAGGGGAAGAGAAGCAGTCGAATCTAATTTGTCACAGCTGTGTATGAAAAAATTAGATCCTTGATGAAAAAAGGAAAATTATTACTTTTTTTTTAGAAGATGATGACTACGAAAAGTATGAGAACAGCACAGTCTGTTCTGAACATCATAACTTAAAAAGAATATCAACAGTTCAAAAGTGCACAAAGAAAACTATAAAAATAGACTGAAGCCTGAAGAAAAAACCCATGTCTGACCGTAATGTGTTACAAAAAGTAATCTAAAATTGGCAAGTAAATAGTGACTTGATCAAGAGTTAAGTACTGTTACCGGGAAAAGGTCTACTCCGTAACCACCTGAAGAACTGCAAGATGAAGCAAGATACTTCCTGACTGAAATAATGGCATCATGCTTTAAAAAAGCATAGATCAGTGACCATCAGAATTACTAAATGTCTTTAATACCTGTAGGCTGTGATACGAGTTTTCACATCACAACTGGGTGCCTTTTTATAAAAAAATCAGGGCTGGGAGGTGACTGGATCAGTGTGGACCACTAGAGACTTCAACCCAAGTCCAAACAGCTACAGTTTAGAAAGTTGACTGCAGGACTAGGACATCACAAAAGCCAGACAGAAGCCTACCTGAGCCAAAAACCTGTACACAAACACAGGTTTGCTCTGCCCAAAGCGGTAAACCCTGAAAATACTCTGGATGTCATACGATGGGTTCCAAGAAGCATCAAAGATGATCACTCTATTAGCAGCCACGAGATTAATTCCGAGGGAACCTGCTTTAGTGGATATAATAAACAAGCGGCCTCTGGAACACAAAAAAGTTGAAAAATTTTAATATTTTGGAAAACAACTACTGTTCCCATGTTGCTGTGTTACTATGGAGTTGTTCATACACTGAAATAACTCAAAAACTTCATTAAAATACTGTATTAAGCATAAAACAGATGCGGATTTTACAACGACAACACTTTTAGCAAAACACACACTCCCGGAAATACAGAGCAGGGCCTTTTGCAAACCAACTGCTAACAAAAACTGGTGGGTAAGAAAAAATTTTTGATTTTGCAAACTCTAATAAAATTAGTTCTATCAAATTAAACCCTCATTTTAAACAGGCAACATAATTACACATTTTATTTTTTATGCAAGTTCCGCACCTGAGAACACCGTGGTACTTATTTCCCAGCCTTAAGAGGTCATTAAGCTAATACATGTATCAAAGAAACAGGCAACCAAAGAAAAAGAAGGGGGAAAATTCAGCATATATATCAGAAGAGATCTCACCTCACATTAGTTTCATCATTAAATTCTTCAGCCCACTTCTTTCTTGACTGAGCTGTAGTTGAACCATCTAAGCGATAGTAATCAATGTTTCGGAACCATTTTCCTTCACCTATAAATGTAACAGTCCAATTATTAAAATGCTGAGTGCGTAAGTAACCAGACTGATAGTACTGGATATACACAACTCTTTAAATAGTAAAAGAATAAATATGAAACATAAAATATGGTATTCTCTGACATTTTAAAACAATGGGAGAAAACTATAGGTTATTCAAGATAGAGAACATCTTTGGAGGATAGAGGTGCTTGCTGCAGGCAGGCCTTGAAAATTATCTAGTGAAGCTTGCGTAACAAAATAGAAAATATGTAACAGGACAGAAAATAACAGCTATTGCACTGTGATGACAACTATCATCCACAAGCCTGAAACAGCTCCTAAAAAACCCTGAACCAATTTTGCCTAAAATTATTCAAAAATAGACTCTTGTCAATATCATTTTACTCTGCAAAAAGCATCCAGCATCTATCACTATCCACTTCTTAAGATTTTATAAATTTTACGAAAAGGTCAACTGATACTACACGAAACTCCTCGAAGCAGTTGCAGTTTTCTACAGACTTGAATTTAAAGATATGAACTTATAATCAAATTAAGTTCCAAGGTTAAATTTTCATTGAAGCATTTGAAAAGACCTTTTTTTGAAAGCAATGGCAGATTCAAAGGAATTTGTCCATCAATGGGTACTGGGAATGAAACTTCACAGAAAGATGAACGGCATCATCAGGAGCTCTGGGAGCATCTTGCAGGGTAAACAGAAGAAATATCCTACACAGAGGGTACGTCTGGCTAGTGAGAAATTCCTCGCCATTGGAGCATCACTAGGATAATAATTAATTCAATACTCTGGTCCCTTATGAAATCCATAAAACAATCTACTGCAGTACATATAAAGCCTAAACACACATTTTTGATGTTGTACACGCTGCTTTAAAGTAGTCTAATTTTCTTTCATTCTCTCTGTCCCAGTAGGAGGCATCAGAATTTGCCATGCATCACCATATAACATCACTTTTGTACAGAATTTAACAAAATGCTGTCTCTCCTTTCAGATGATGAACATCTCATCTGCTTAGGTGTTATTAAGCACAAAGGATACAGAATGAAATCAGAAACATGAGTCCATAATGGGACTGCAGCGACCACCTGCAGAGGAGACCCATAATCCTGCCAACTTCAGGAATAGCACAGAGCATACAATACTTCTAATGAAAACAATTCTTTCAAAGACATTCCCTTTGGACTGAATAGAGACTTGTAAAAGAGTTATTAGCTTTGCAATTGTTCAAGGTGACGCTCACCTTTATAAATAGGAGGCTTCTCTTTCTCAGTTTTCTCCCTGTTGGCCAGCTCCAGAAAATCTTCTATCAAATCCAGAGATATTAGGGACTGGCTAAATACTAGGCTGAAAGTAGAAACAGGGAAACCCAAAATTCATGTCCATGGTTATTTTAATTATTGTATTGCTTTATTTTTCTTCCCTCCTTACTCTGATACTACATTTGAAACAAACAGCCTTTCGAGACACAGAGAAAGACTGGTGGAGTATGTGCACGTATGGCAAAACTCACTGATAAAAGTGAACGCAGCACGCACATTTGCTTCAGAAAGCTGAGCTACGGCATTATGAAGACTGAATGAAGAACACTGTCAGACTAAGAAATGTATAAGGTCATTGAAAGTATTTCTAGATGTGACTTACACTTTGTCTCCAAGCTCCTCTGCCATTCGGAGAATTTCAAAGAGAAGCACCATTTTCCCAGAATGTTCCAATACTTCAGCATCTGCATCAGTAACAAAATCTTTGTACCAATCTGGCGCCGGGCTACCAGGATTAGAAGAGGATGTGGCTTTGCCTATAAAAAACAAAGTAAAAAAAAATTCAAAAGACAAAGGCATGGTCTCCCTTTAAATGCTCTGAAACATCTGAACGGCAGAATTTTTCCTCATTCTTAGACTTAATCTGGTATGAAAAGAGTTACATAGGTGAAGAAAAAACAGTGTTTACACTATTAGCAATTACCAGATTAGCAGTCAGCAATAGCACAAGTCATCAGTAACAGCCACAAAACCGCTTTTTGTGTTGCAGCAAACACACAGTTCTACCATCTCCACCTTCTCCCCAAGAGTATTTATCAAGAGCTCTGTTTCCAACAAGCATGCATCTTTGAAAATTTATCTATAAATGTCACAGCCCCTGAAAACAAGCTTCCCATAAAACAAATTATTTTTAATCTCAAAGTCTGAAATTGTTGGAAAAAGAAAAGAGTGGTCTGTTGGGTTACCTAGTTCATTTATCAAGATGAAACCTCAATAATGTAGGTGTTTAAGATTAAACCCGTAAGCCGTCTCCTCTTACTTCTGGTTAGGCTAAGAGTTAGGATCTTTTTTTCCTAAGCTCATTTAGAAGACAATATTAGCATACAGAAAAAAAAATAACCCTCCCCTCTATTCACAATAAAGGGAAAAACCCAAATTCCACCACCACATTCCGCCTTTTTGCAAAGTTCTTTCGGGAAGTATCTCGTCTGCTCACCTGCTAACACACAATGACGCTAACAAAACCTGTCAAATACATGCATGGGAACAATCTCATTTTTAATATCTTCCTATATAATAAGTTAATTTTGTTAATTTGACTTAATACCTTAAAAATGTATAAGAACTAGAAAGAAGTACAAAATTCCGTTTGTCATTGTAACAATACGCCAAAATAACGATGCACTTGGCAAAACCTGTCTGTTGGGTCTGTATCATAAGTAGTTTGAATAAGAATCTTTAAAAAGGTCTCATATTCCTGCAAAAAAAATGCTTGCTGGACATCCATTTCAAATTCCAGGTGCAGGAATAACACGCAAATTTCTTAATCTTTCACCAATATGTCTAAAAAGAGACTAAAAGCACCACAGTTCCTCTGTTAATTTTGTATCATTTTTGTACTTGTGAATTAAAAAAAATTAACTGTGCAGCTTCCCTGACACAAGACCCCGAGTTATAAATTGATGCCCCTTGTTTTTCCAGGGCCAGTATATTATTACAAGCAGTGGGAGCTGTAAGCATAGAAGCAGTTCATGGAATTAAGGAATTTGCCATTTTGCAACAAAGCAGAATTCCTGACAGCCCTCTCAAATCGCCTTTTGTAAAATGAAGCTGCCTTGTATTTTATTTACTTCTATATGATGCTCACCTTCATCTGATTTTGTAACAGATGGAGGGTTGTTTTCTTCTGCATTTCCTTCTCCACCTCCACGAGATCTTGAATTCCAGACTTTAATGACTTCAACATCATTATCACTGCCACTTCCACTTGAGCTACACTCCTTCCTCACTTTTTTCCCCTTGGATTTTTTTTTCCTAGAAAGGTAACATTGTACACCCCATTATTTTTTAAAAATTCTATTGCTAGAGAACATACTCTTAACAAATAAATAAAATAAAAACCAAACATTCACTGTTACAGAAATCACTTAAATTATATTAGGGAAATAAATCCAAAAAATAACAACAAATAAAAGCTCAATTACTTTGCATAATCATCGGAACTTAAGCTCATTGATGTCTCATCAGAATCTGAAGCTATGAAGTCATCCATACTGTCTTCATCAAAATAGCCCTCAAAAGAGAAAAAACCAGAAATGTTATTAAGCATGCTCATCCAGAGGCTTTTATTAAACCTTCAACCATCTGCTTATTCTTCATTTAAACAATGGTAAATTCTACAAAGGGCTGGCCTCGCAAATGTTTTAAGAATGACAACATATCCAGAAACAGAAATATGACAAAAACAGCAGCAAAATTACCCACAGCAACAAAGATTTCCATTAATTCCATGAAACTTTACCTAGCATTTGGCAAAGCTTATTTGGAAAGTTCTCAATAGAGAGTATTTTGATATATCTAATTTACCTTATTTTCTTTGCTAATATAGTCCAGCTGCAAACACCAAGGGTGAGTCCAGATTCTGCTCAACATCTGGAAATCCTGGAACAGTTTAGCTCCAGCTTTGCCTCTTCCACCTTCGTTGCCACCACCTACACCTGACAATAAAGTTCAGGTTTTAGAATGAAACCCTGAAGTTGCCACATACTGTTCCTGCTTTGAACAATCTGCTAGCGCAGGACTGAGTGTTCTTTCCAGATGCACATCGTATTGTAATGTCTCTTGTAAAAGAGGTCAAATAACTGAGTCACAGGCACTTTTTCCTAGTTAAAGTTGTCAAAATTAGATTTTTCCCCTTTTTCTTGTTAATGAGAAACATGATTACACTTTTACGTAAAAGCACATTTCTCCCCAATAAAGGAATGAAACCAAATCCGTGTACAAGGACAGTCATGTCTATTTCGGTTTTCAACCCAAGGTAGAAAACACAAAATAAAATTTGCATTTAGGTTTCAATGAATTTGGCTTAGTATTTTGAGCCACCTTTGCAATGCTACAGTATTCCATTACAATAAAGAATCTAAAAAAGCCCAGCCTCTTTTTTCATTGTCCAAGCACAAGTTAGTGCAAAGGAGTACCATGTTCAGAGAGTTAAATTTCTTTTTCATAGTCTCAACTTCTCATTAAGCAGCATATTAACTTTAGGTTCTTGAAACAGATTTTCTTATTTATCATTATTTATTATTTATTATGTTTTATGTTTAGAACAGGAAGAAAGAGATGAACCAAAACTTGCAGGCAGACTACTGTTAAGAGATGCAAATATTATTGTTCCTTAAAAAAATATGTGTATGTGCAACCAAATATTTTGTTGTAATTCAAATTTCAGGGCTAAGGTAAATCTTCCAGGAAGCAGAAAAATACACCTGTAGAGCCAATAATACATATAAAAACCCCAACCTACCTACTATGGCAAAA
This sequence comes from Pterocles gutturalis, assembly GCF_000699245.1. NCBI lineage: Eukaryota > Metazoa > Chordata > Aves > Pterocliformes > Pteroclidae > Pterocles > Pterocles gutturalis. The sequence continues at coordinate 23,770 of NW_010109136.1, forward strand.
AGCCTCTTATTAGATGATCATCAATCTTGTTACCTGAGAGAATTGTAGGCACGTACCTGTCAAATGATCCAAGTAGTACTGGTAGAGTTTGCACTGAATAGATGTCATTCGAACTTCTAGAACATACTCGTATTTTGGTGGCAGGAACTTTGTTAACGCTGTGTAATCTTTCCTCTGCAATTTTACAAACAGTACTTCAGTCGTATCAACATGAAAACGACTACTGAGAGCTTAAGAACTTCTGGCATCTTAAACGACAAAGCACCATGCATCAATTACCATGATTCAGACACTTCCCAACCACAAAGGGAAAAAAAAAAGCCCTCTAAATAAAATCCAGTTACAGGCATTGTCTGCAGAAGCCCATCCTACCTAGTGAATGTGGCTGTCTGCTCCTCATGTCCCCGTTCCAAGTCCTTGCGAAGCTGACTGCAACTTCAGTAGCTGCTCTGGTAACTTTGTGTATTTTAAATAATAAAACCCTTTTTTGTGAAAGTGTGGGTAACTCAAGCAGCTAACATCCATGTTTGTATCACAGATGAACTCACACTCAGGCTGTTTTCTGTTTCAGAGTACACAGCTTCTGAACACTTCCTAGGAGCAATGCAAAATTGACTTCTGTTTTCATTTTTTGGACTCTTGCACTAGTCTACTTCTCTCCACCTACCACTCCATCTAAATGGTGAACGCTGTACTGCTCCTGACCGAGAGACAGTTGCACATTTAGGAGTTAAGTGCACTCCATCGGCGCTAACCCCCCTGTGCCATGCTGCAGGATAACCTCAGCCAGCTCACTGCAAGAAAGGAGCCTGCGGGCAGCTCCCACTTGGTGCCAGCGATTACGCCACCTGCACGGCCTTGCTGTTATCCGAAGTGCAGCAAGCAGCTCTCCTGAGAACATCCTTCAGCAACAGAGTTGTCTTCTTCTACAGAAATTATATAGCAGATGGAATGACCAAAAGGGAGAGCTGCTCTCTACGGACACGATCTGCTCTGTGCAGCATGTTGTGAGAAAATCCACCTGGGCTCCGCCCGACACCGCGCAAACACGGGGTGCACAGCATCTGAAGGCACGTAAGAGTTACTTGCTATTTATGTTCCTCTTCTTGTTCTTTCAGCTTGTATCCCTGTACTGCTGTATAGATGTATAAAATTAAGTATGCTATCCTCTCACTACTATTCATACTTCCAAGATCACAATTTTATGATAAGAGGTCCTTCACCAGCCTTACATGCTGCCATAAACCTTTTTCATTCTTTCAATGTCATTCTATCTGCTTGTGGGACTATCCCACCAGGACCATTTCACCCAGCTCATGCCCACGTGACTCTTTAATCAACTACCAACAACTGCACAGCCAGGAAGAGGCACTTAGTGCCTACAGAGCGTCACACCTTCCATCAGGCTGCCGGCACCTGGCTTTGTAACGCAGAAGAGCAGTACCGTCATGCTGACAGCACACGAGGTGAAATACCATAGCAGGTTAACTGGAGAGCAAGGAATCCAGCCCTCGTTCTGGAAATCTAGGCAGTTTTGTTTTGATTTTTCATCTAAGGTCTTTAAGGTAGCAAGTTCTTCACCCTTTTGGACCTGGTTAATCTTCCTTCTCTCCTCTTGCCCATTGTTCTGATTCCCACAAATCAGAAAAAACAGGAATTCAGAACCAAGTGACAAACTATGGATCATCAGTTTTCTCTGCAGTTTTTTAGGCAGTTGAGTTTTTAAAATGTGTATTCTTTAAATATGTATATGGAATTAAAAGAGAATATTTCAAAGCAACTGATGTCCTACTCTAGAATATAATTTTCTAGTCTCCTAGCAGATGTATTTTCTAATATACATGTATGTCCTGCTTAGGATACACTGACATTTGGATAGAAGTTACAAAATATTTTCTAGTCCGAATAAATAGTACAGAGATCTAGTAATTAGTGAAAATATTTAAGTCAAAAGCAATAGCTGGATTGAACTGAGCTCTCAAATAGCAAGTTTACAGCCTTTGAGTGCTTGTAGATGAAGTAAGTCCTGCCCCTCCCTCCAGCTAAATCAAGTAATTACAGTAAAACTGTTCTTACCTGAACACATCCAGCTAGCATCTCATAGAGAATATGTGCACGCTTCTTCATCACTCTGACATCTACCATAGTAGAGTCTGCACACTGACCGTTCTGAATTGGATTTATAAATCGATTTCGGAATTCCTTAATTGAACCAAGCAAATTCTCCTTAATAAAGTTAACCATGCAGTGATCTAGGACAGAAAGATCAGACTTGAGTTGTTCAAAATGGAAAATACAGTACTGGGATTAATTCTAACAGAAAATAAATGTGTCATATCTAAAACGAAGAACCTTCTGCTGAGCAAAAACCCCCAAGCAACCCCAACATTTTCCAGAAAGGGCATCTTAAACTGACACATACTCTAGGCACAGAGATAACTTCTAAATTTAATGTCGGATTCAAAGCTACCTCATCATGTTTGTTACACAAAGTTTGAAAGCTGCTGTACACCAAAGCAACCATATAACTAAATCATATTTGCAAACATTTTTAAACAGATATAAAAGCATATTGATCAATAGGAAAAAGCATTACAGCATATTAACAAACAGGAGCAAATGTTACAGTCTAGTTTAGAATCAAATTCCCAAGACAGGAACAGAAATCACTGCTTAGTAAGTTCACTAAGAACACTGCTCTACAATGGTTTTAAACAAGTTAAATTGATGCTGCTGCAAGACCTGGTCCACCCATTTCCCCTCTGAACATTCTCTCCCTTCCCCTTTTGACATGCTGAGATCATCTGATCCTCTGGTTAGCCACATCAAGGAAGCAGACTGGCAGAAAGCTATTCGCTTCTGCACTGGTAGTTTTCTGATACTCCTCATACAGGCTCTGAGGAATCAGATGTATGTAAGGCCAGGCAAAGGGAAAGGATGGAAGAAAGGCCAGGCTCCCAACAGCTTCATTTTAATTTGGCTTAAACCATCACGGAGCCACATCTTGAGACAACGATTTAAAATGCAAAACCAGATTGTTAAGGTTTTTGTAGATATAGAAACCTAGCAAACAGCTTCAACACATCAAACTCTTTTATTCTAATCAAACTAAATCTATCTATATATTGCTAATCTATCTATATATATATGCAAAAGTATATTCAAGGAAATAAACACTTCTTAAACCAGAGAACTACTCACATTCTATAAGATTATTTTGCAGTGGTGTTCCTGTAAGAATTATTCTTCTCCTAGATCGAATAGAATTCATTGCCTTCGAAACAGCAGAGGCTTCGTTTTTCAGTATGTGCCCTTCATCACAAACAACGAAGTCGGGGCCTAGAAGGAAATAACGTTAGATCTCTTCCATCTTTTATAACCACAAAAAAACCCCGGCAGCCTAAAGAATCCAATATTTGTTCTACTGATGCTATTAAGTTTTGGGGTTTTTTTAACTTGTGTGTTTTGTGGTGGTTTTTGTGGCACTGTTGAGGTTCTCACTCAGCCTTTGCACAAGCATTCACAGTAGTCACTCCGGTAAACTACAGGCTGTTGCTTGTAAAGTCTTCACGGGAAGGATTAAAAACAGCTTTGCAATATATTCTTATAAAAATTATCTATCCGTGCAGCTCATGTGTGCATGTCTGCGTTTCCATTCACCCTGTCAAAACTTCATGAACTGCTCCTTACATCCAGCCCAGGCTGCCATCTACTGGTGCTCAGGCAATCCGCAAGGAAACCAACAACCAAGTAAGCCGTCATTTTTCATAAAGGCAACATATCAATAGGGGTAAACAGTGCAATCAAAAGTCTTATCTAAGACAAGACACAATCAAATCTGATCTGAATTACAAACGAGAGACTTGTCACCTTGTAGCCGGATGTCACCACACAAATGTCCTCAGCTTTCTTCCAGACGATAAACCCAAGGATTCTAGCCTGCCATTTTAGGTGAGTTGCACAAGGAATGCCAAACCACACCACAATACATTTCCCCAGTATGCAAAGCAACTCCAGTAGAATTATTAAGTGTTATAATTTGGGGTTTAAGATAAATAAGATAAATAATACCGAACTTGGCAGAACAGACTTACACACCCTAATGGTTTTCAGATTTGGGCTATTTCTGGAAGCTCTTTCCTTGAAAGGAGGAGTAAAAGATATTCTAGGATCCAACTAGTAACTCAGAATGATTGTTTTACCTGATCTAAACCTGGCCTCAATTCCAGCACTATCAGCCATGAAACCAGCTGAAGTCAAGCCTATGCAGCTTTGAAAAATGCTACACAAAGCCACCAGCTGGGTTCATCTAATCAGCTCTAAAAAGGCTGATTCTTGCGGTGGCAACGGATTATTTATCAGCATGGACAATCTGAAAAAAATTGTCTTTTTAACCAAGTCTAGAAGACAATTATGAATATTCACATATGAATTCCAAACACACTTAAGACTTGTCCAAGCCTACTTATTTCTGAATTTTCACATCTGCCACAGAAACATTTCCCTGTATTATTTCACGACTCTTGTACCTTCCCCAGTTTGACAGCATCCAAAACACCGAGTGGCTACACACAAAGCCTTCCTTAATAGTGACAGATCCTTTCTCTAGTCCTCATTCTAATATTTCCTGAAGAGAAAGGATCTTGCAAGCAAGCTGTTCGTGCACTGTGCAGAGCTACTCAGATGGTTTGGAGACATTTCCTAGAACTGAAGCATTCGCAACATCTCCCCGTCAGATGTGACAGCTTGCACATTAATAGATCATTCTCAGAAATAGATTTGCTCTAGTACATTATGTTTACAGTCAGAATCAAAGTACATTAGAGAAGGATAATTAAGTCTTAATTATACATTGCAATCAAAACTGTGCAAATACCTCAGAAATCAGTTTCAGTACAGACTGTGATTCATTAAGTGGTTAGTTAAAAAAAAAACCCACAAGCAAAAACCCCACCTCCAACCCTGTTGTTTAGTGTAAGTGAATGATAGTAAAAATATGAAAAAAATATCTTAGTAAAATCATCTGTGGTTTGTTTGGCAGGCATGTAGCACTGATATCTTGAACTAACATCTTGGCTACAATTCAGGGGCAGGGATTTTCATAAATTTGTGGGTTTCTTCCTTGTTCTTAAACAACATGAATGCAATTCATTATGGACAGAACATTTCTCAAAATATTATAAAGGAATGTAAAACTTAAATGAACCTCAAGGGATCATTCAGTCCATTTTCTTCATCTGAGATAAGAGTTATGAGAAAGGGACACATCCTCCCTGACAGAAGTAGGAAACTCCATGACCTCTCTTTCGCTGAAACACTGTGCAATAACACCTCATTTAAATGATCTCTGCTGCAAATCAGAAAAAATTGTTTCCCTTCTCCAGCTGACGTGAAAACCAACTGATAACAGTCCTTTCAGTAACCAGCTCTTACATGGTGGAAAATTTGCCAGTTGAGTTGTGGTTTTTCTAAGCTAAAAAGCTGTACTCCTCCAATCCTTCTTCAAAGATCATGCTCTTCCATCTTCTTATCCTTCTGCTGCACTTGCACATGTTCATATATTCATATACGTGAAACATACTCAGTGACAGATCTACGGATATACACACAGTTCTCCTTTTCCTCTGAAGTCCATGAGAACTTCAGTCTGCTTTATACAACTGCCAATTAAGGAGCAGCTTCCAAGTTAAACAGTAATGGAATTTTTATTAGAAGCAAAAAAATGTAAAAAAAATGCAGAGTTACTGAAATGTTACTTGCTTGCTCTGTAAACTGAAAGCACGACAGCTATGGACAAACCAAAGAGCATTTCATCAGCTGCAGAAAGCATTATGGGAAACCATTTGTTCCTCTGCACGTATATATAATCCTGCTATTATTGCACATTGCAGAGCTAGTTAATCAATGAAATCACTTCTCACACTACTTCTCCACCCATAAACTTTGGCTAAACTTTCCCTCCCTGGTCCCCTCTTCTGCAGTACACAGAATACAAGCTCCTACTATAGAAGATGCCTACCCTCGCAGTACTCATTCGAACCAGACACAGACCATTAAATTATCACTCAAATACCAAATTAGCAACTTTTTAAATTAAAAATGTTCCCAGAGGCAAAGCTTTTCCTATTTACAGTCACAGCAGTAAGCCAGCACATAGCCTCCTAACTCTTCCACTGGCAGCTGGCTGTACTGCCAGCGCTGGGATTCACAGACAGCAAGAATCAAATCTCCTCCTGTGAGATACGTCTCATCCATTGAGCCAATCCAAATGTCTCCAAAAACTAATGGATAACAACAGATGAATGCTTCTGTCTTTTTGTAATTAGTTAAAACAGAGAAAGAGCTGAAGCAACATAAAAATAATTATGGAGTTATTTCACGGTTCCTAGTGGTCTGATGCCATCCCACCAACCAGCTAGTCCAAGAAGAGAATAAACCAGGGAGCTCCACGTTCATATGAAATTATTCAAAGCCTACAAGGCTCAATGTGCTGCAGTTTCTGAACTTGATTAAATCTACAAAAGTCAAAAACCTAATCACAAACACCGCTCTATCTCATTGTCCTAAGCTGTCTAAAGAGGTTTGGAAGTAGAGTAGAACCACACCAACAAGCAAGATGTAAAAACCAAAACCTCCACAAGAGATGGGGCAGGGAAGGTTACACAAGTCCCTGTTTACATGCCCAACACGCCACCTCGCTCCACAGTCCGATATTTCTGAAGTTACATAAATACAAATCCATGAAGGATTGCTATAAAACCAGAGTCACTTCAAACTATCTTGCAAAGAACACAATGCTAACAAAAAATATCTCTACTAAGAAAAGTTTCCAGTATTTTTTCCTGTAGTCATTTCTGTATTTGATCTAATAGAAAAGACAGTTATAGAAGTCTATTTACAAAAACAGATGGGCTGGTTTCTGTACAATCATTTCTGTAACTCAGCAAAAGCCAGCAAATAAAATGTGATAAATCTTACTAACATTGTTTAAAATTATTTGCCCAACTGATTTCCATTTGCAAGATTAGCTCATATAAGTAAACCAGAAAGTACAACATATAGAATGAAACTTGTATTAATTTTCACTTACCTGGATCAACTAAAGCTTTATTAAATATTTCTTTAAGTTTTCTACTCTTCACATTCCTGCCTTGTGCAAGATTACGATACATCTCATAGCCTATTATCATCACACCTCCTTCATCTTGCCAGCGCTGGAGCATATAGCTTCTCTCTTGAGGGCGTTTCACAGTTGCTAGCTCACAGACCTTTCAAAGGGGGAAAAATACACTTGAATGTCTTTGAAAATACCAAAGCACCAGCGTAACTTCTAAATACCTAAGGTGTATTAATGCAAGTACATTTTCCCATATTTAAAGTGCATTCTTTAGCCTGTATTTGGAGTGGTGGAGCTTCCCAATTACGTAAACAGTTCAGATATTTCATTTTTAAGAACTCTTTATAAGCCTTATACCTCTAGTTTCTCCTCATCTTCTAAACCTTCTTGCCATTTTTCAAACTCATTCAACCAGTTCAAGGCAGTGTTCAGTGGACACACCACCAGAGCTGTCCGAAAATCCAGCTTGTCACACAGCAGGACTGTGTGAAGAAAACTTACAACCTGCAAGAGGAAAAAAAACCAGACAAAAAGCCAAATAAAACACTAGGAAAGAAACATACAAGTATATATTCACATATAAAACTTACCAACAACAGTCTTGTTCAAACATTCTTTTTCTGTTTGTTAAACAAGTCTAAGCTTAAAAATTTTAAATACACATGTATTTTGAAGTCATACACTTACTCTGTGTTACATGGCTGCATCCATCCTCCACACGCAGTTTTGAATTGCGCCAGACAGCTGAACGATTTCATAAATAAGGAACCCTCCCTTTACATTTAACCAATCATTTTAATAAACTAAAAACTTTTAGTAGGTAATTTTAAAGCTTTCTCTCGATATTTGCCCCAAGTATTAAATAAGTTGACCTCACAAATGTATCAAGTTTCTTGAAAGTGAACTTCAGTCTTAAATCAATGTTTTCCACATTTTTGCGACATCTTGGCAAATTCTCTCAAAAGAGCTCTGAAGCAGGTTACTGAAATGCTTTCCAAGCATTCACCCTGTAGCCAGACTGGCTGTTATCTCACAAATGATGACACCTCCTTGAGGCTTGAGAAGAAAAACTTAAATCTTCTGATGTCACACAGTGTTTCTGCTGGGCTGCCTGTTTTTCAGCAAAATAAATACAGGACTAGAGGTAACTAGAGGTTTTTTGCACAGTTCTTTACAGATCAAATCTTGGTATCTGGCATCTCTGATTTAATACAACACTGCTCAAAGTGATTTCAAACTGCATGGCTATGCTTGGAACACTGGGCAAACAACTACTTTTAGATGCTGCAATACAAAAATAACTACTAGTGGTCTTGCGATCGAGACAAAAGCATCTCGTGTTCAGATGCAAAACTACCCGGGAAGACTAATCACAGAAGTCCTATGTCCTGGACAGCCAGCAAGTCCCTAATTGGCTTATTTCCCTGATCCTTTACTGACATTCTTCTCTACAGTTTGCAAAGTCTGCTAAAACTTATCACTAATTTAGCTCTTTTAAGAGTGAAACAACAAATGACATTACAGAGTGCAGTGGAAGGACTGGCAAATGACCACGTAAGGAAAAAAGTAACTATCCAAGCTACAAACACTGGCCATAAAAATACTCGATACATATTTGTAACTGTGGCTTTCTTTGATTATCAACAACAGCCAAAACAAATGTCATGAACACATCTGGATCACATATAAGAATATCTTCTGCCATGGAATATCTCCAGGTGAAGTATACCGTGTCTAAATTGTAAGTGTACAAAGTCACCTAGACTGCACTGCTACATAAAAGCGCAACAGTTCTGCAAAATATCGCAACAGATGATGTTGAACTGTCTTAGGAACAGAGGTTCCAGAAGCCTGTCTCCTACTAGCTGTATTTTCTTGTTCTGAGTTGCAAGGGAGCTACACATGACTTACAATTAAGTACAACCTTTTCCCATGAATATCAATGATTACCTAACTTAATTTTAGATATTTTAGAAGCAGAGAAGCACAAGCATGTCTCAGAACTTTTATAGTTGTATACTACGAAACCAACTTCTTTCTCAAGACCTCTTTACAAAATGTTTTCCTCCAGCAATCCTCATTGAGCCACTGCTTATGAAACAGTGAGTTTTACTATGTTCTGGAAGTCATTAGAACTGCCTTTTTCTGAATCGGCTTTTGAGAACAAGCTACAGACCAGAAACCAACATGATTTTTGCTTCTTACCTGTAATGTTTTCCCCAGACCCATACAGTGAGCAAGAATGCATCCAGAACCAGGAGATGTCTTTGTTTTCTTCACAGATTCACAACAGCAATCCCACATGAACTGAACACCTGAAGAAAATGGTTGAAAAATTTCTTATTAATAATTAATTTTATTAAAGTTCACCTGATAAGAGATAGGTGTGATAACTAAGATCATGATAACTCTCAGAAAAGCAGTTCTCAGGATAATTATTGATTCATTTCTGTCCAATGGGTTGTATGTGGGATGATCTGAACTTAATATAGTCACAGTTTTCACTGAAGATGTGGCAACTGGGTTAGAAAATACTACTGTGGAGACTGCAGATGACTGCAATCATGGGGACCTGGAGGAAAGCAGAAACAGAACAAAAAGTGACAAGGACTTAATGAAAAGACTAAAATGATCTTGGTAAATTAGCAAAATTATCTGAAACCAACTAGAAGAAATTCTGCCAAGACAGATCAGATGAGTTCTATGCTTAAAGGGGAAAAAAAAAAAAATCAAGTAAGAACTGTGACAGCTGCAAAAGGGAAGGAAATATACGCTACATAACAAAATGCATTAACAAAGCGAGGGTCTGCTGGGTGATTTTTTTTGTTCTTCGCAATATATTTACTGGGGAGTTGTGTTCTACTGTGCTATACTCAGCACAGATGAGGCTTCCTGGTTCAGGGCACCTCCCTGTACGAGCTGAAACAAGTCCAGAAATCTCTTAGTAAATGGAATGGTTGTAGATTATGAACTTTGAGAAAAATTTAAAATAACAGAATGAGTTGTGAAGAAAATTATCATTCGTTATTCTCCTTTTCTCCTTCTTCACTAGAAGGAGAATATGGAAAGAAGTTGGTTTGACGTGCAGTCATGTCAGGTATCAGGAAAAAAATTTTCTGTTGAGAAAGCCAGGAAAACAGTGCAATATTTTTAAATTTTCACTGAAAACTGTAAAAAGTGAATATACCAATTCTCAATAGAATGGGTAAACATCTATTTGATTCTGCCTCAGTGTGGACAATTAGATGATTCTGAGAACCCTTCCAACTTTACATTTCTAAGCTTCTTTGGTTTGTAAAACAGAACTATCTGTTGCTGATGTCATTTACTTCTGTTCAGATGTTCCAAAAATAAAACATTAAACCTGACATTCTGGCATTTGCCTGTCAAGGAGTTTTCCTTATGATTCTAATTCAGGTTGCAGAAGGTGCTGTGCCAGGGCTTGGGGGGACGAGGAAATTTAAAACTCTTTCCTTACCATCTACTTGGTGTGGTTTCAGTCTGGTAACTATACGCCTGTGAACCTGCACTAATGGTTCTTTGGTTTCTTCATCTTCATCTAAAACCAGCTTAGTTGTAATGGGACATTTCAGAGGTGAAGCATCTTCTATCTCTATCACCTATAAGCAGAAACAGCGCATCACAGCAATGCTTCATATGTGAATAATACCAGGGATTTGACAGACACTAACTTTAGCAAAATTGGAAGTAACAATTTATTTAGTAAAGAGATATCTTAAACTCTTCACTATGCATCACAACGTATTTTGGGAGAGTGCTTTTCCCATGGAAAGTGAAGCAGTAGGCAACTGAAGCAGCCTTCTAAAGATTGCAGTAGTCTGAAATCAACTGACCACTGTTAACCTGCAGGTTAGCCACAAATAAAACTCGTGGCCTACAAGGATACATATAAGTACCTTTAAAAGTACTTATCAAGTTAAAATTGAGGTAGAAATGTTCATCTTAAAACATGAACAATTCAACTGTCTAGCATTTTGCAAAGAAAGCAGAACATACCTCTCTTAATTTATCTCTCTCGCGTTCTCTTTCTGCTATTCGTTTTCTTCTTTCTTCTTCTTCTTTAAGTGCATTCTGTGTTTCTGTTCTCAGCTTATCATCTTTAATAATTTTCCTTATTTTCTTCCTGCCTTTTCCAGGAGATTTTGAATCATCATTGTCCTCATTCTCAGAATTACTCTATTCAAAATGAAATAAATTAAGTATTAGCAAGAAAATCATGGCACAGACCACAAAATCCTCGACTTTTAGACAAGCTCCCAAAAATTTCCATATACACGGGTGGACTTTAGCTCATAAGAAAAAAAAAAAAAGATACTTTTTTTAAAACAAGTTAACCATCACGATGAAGGAAGTGCCACCTTAACTAGAATGTATCCTGAGATATTCAAGGTAAGTCCAGCTGTGCAAAGGCAGTGCTGAAGATACTGTTATCATTTGATAGTAGCTAATGACTATTAATAAAGAACTATTTTTCTGTTCTAGTGGTGCTAGATCAGACCAGCTATCACCTACTCCACAGAGGAAAAGAAACCCTAATACTAGGAAGGTCTTAATCTACTATTTTTGTCATCTTCTACATTTTGTTTAAAAACTCCATTTAATTAAACGTTTTATTGCATTTTGATCAAGATCTAGACAAGAAATGGCTTTAGTTAACCACAATGGTTTTTCCCCATAATGGTACCATTTTACAAATTCTAGCACTGAATTAACATTGAGAAAAGTTACAGTTTTTCACTGTCCTTCCTACAGAGCTCTTTGAGATACTCAGGTCGCTAAGCAGTTCGCAGAAGAGACAGGAACTGCTTTTCCCATTTATTAATCCAAACCACAATATCGTACCTTATTGTTGTTTTCACTTGAAGAATCCTCTTGAACCTTTATACGCCTTCGTTTCTTTTTCTGTTTGTAACTGCGCTGGTTTTCTTCCACCTCAGCCTTCTTGGCAGACCTATTAAAAAAAAGAAAAATTAAAAAAAGGGCAGTCTTCCCGATTAACAATAATAATTCATTGCCTCACTGAAAAAGAATGATTAAAAAGTACATGAACTACATTGCTAATTAATAGAATATATACTCCTTCTGTGCAATCAGGGGTTTACTTCCAAATTCCTTCCTCCCCCTCAACCCACTGGGCACACATAGCAACAGTCTGTTCCAGACAACCCTGAAGAACGTCAGAATCGTTAGGTATTAGCTTTCTACTGCAATCTACCACTCCTCAATTGACATTGACACACTTGGTGTAAAAACGCTCACTTCTTGTTAATCTTTATTTTGTACTGGCTCATCAAATTGCTGTGTACCACATACTGTGGTACAAATTCAAAATTCTCGTATTTGCTTTGAGCTAATTAGCAGATACCAAATTATAGACAAGTATTATCAAAGGTTTGAAGGACTGATCCAAAGTCTTTCATTTTTACCATCTCACTGCCTCAATTGCACTATTAGAAACCAAAAACCAAACGCAGGATAAGCATAGTTAAGTTTCATTTATACCTTGTTCTTGGACGTTGGTCATCTTCAGACTCACTGACTTCTTCACTAACTGCAGATTCATGAAACTCGGAGTCATTTGAATCATCGCTGCTCACTTTAAAAACAAAGTATGATTTCACATTGAATATTACTGCACAGTTAGCAACATTACGTATCTTCTAATTATACAACAAGCTTTAAGATCGACGAGCACTGCAAAAGTTCATTTCAGACAGTATGGGATCATTAAACGTATTAATAAGAAGGAACAGGAATATAGGGGTACAGAGTAGAAAAGCTTAACATGTAAGCCCCAGCTGAGTCCTGATGGACAGTGTATTATGCCAACAAGACTTTATGCACGAATACATCTAAGTACAGTTTACAGGCAAACGACAGAAAGCATTATATTAGACAGCGTCACATTTCAAAGTGGGTGAGGAGAAGAGAACACAATGGGGAACAGTACAGAACTTCAGAAAACAAATGACGACTTTTATTTAAACAGAAGCTTTTGTTTCAGATGTTTTAGATGTGATTTTATAATCATACTTCACAACTCACACAAACAACCCTTATTTACTAACACATGCAATTAGATAACTGTATTTGTGGCTTGAAATTTCTTCAGGTAATGCAAGTTTAAGTCCAATTCAAAAGACAATTAAAAATACACCTAATCCAGTAGCATGACGTAATATTTCCATAACTACTTTCAGGAGCCACCACTGGCGTTCACAGGTAATTAAGACCAGCACGCCTTTACACCTTTATCATTTCACTTTGACCTTGAACACGATGGCAAGCTGAGGCGTTTTATGAATAACAAGGTTTAAAGGAGAGATTGTTCTACATACACGGGGAAATGTAGTATGAATAACATAGGGCTAAAAAACAGAGAGCTGAAATAAAGTATACTGTTCTGCTTAACTTAACCTAAAGAATCCTGAGAATTAGTCTGGCTGCATCTTCCTTGCACGTTGCCACTGTAATTTACAATTACTTTTCTTGAGAAATGTTGTTGGTAGAGTTACAAGGGAGGAATAGCATGAACATACATTCAGATAAAAATCAGAGTTTTCATTAAAGAAAAGGATAAACAAATTGCATTGCGACTTTTAGTCTGCAGAACACCCCAGAGATGGCTAGCATTAGGGTGAAACTAAGAACAGGAAAATACTGTGCAGCCTTCCTTCCGCTGCCCATGAAACACTATCAACATCTACAGCAACCAACACAGCAGTAAGCATTTATCTTTACTAGCGCTCCCCTCCTCTGCTGCAAATGATTAAATGCAAGGGCCTGGCAGAGTCTTTGTTCTTGCATACAATGAAAATGAAAAAATCCAAGTCACGCATCATTTCACAGTGCCATCTGGTGTTCAGCTAAAGCCTGCAACGTTTAAACTGTAGGATGGAGAAATTTGTGATGCACAAGGGCCAACTAACACTCCAAGTTAAAGAGATAAATTAAATAAAGGACAAGATTGATTTTCACAAATTAGACATACTGGGCTTGCCTCTGTTATTTAAAGTTAATATTCTAAGACTCAACGAGTTAATCCAATCCAGAGGATAAAACAGGCAGAGAGAGCTCCATTTGTAGTCAACATTTTAAATAAAACTATTTATCAAACACAGATAAGAGAGTTCTAGATGTAACACACAAGGAAGTTTATACAGAGATCTTAAAATTATGGAGCGTCAGATCTCCATTCTGACATGCTTTGGACTTATTTTACAGAAGCAAGCACTTTTTGTGATAAAAACCATTCGGATTATGTACCTTTCCTTCTATTTCTGCGCTTCCCTTCTTTTTTCTCTTTTGGTTTCACCTTCTTCTCTTCACCAGATTCCCCGTCACTCACTGTCAGCTTGTGCCTCAGCAGTCTGTGTCTGTACCTAGGCTTCTTGGCTGATTCTTCTTCCTCTGAATCCGATTCAGAATTATCCTCCTTTTCATCCTCTTCTGTAAGAGATAAGAGTCAGTACAACATGCACGCTGGTCATTCTTTTCTTACTTAAATTTGGGAAGAATTAACATCTGAATTAAGTCAAGCTAAATTCTGAGCTTTTTCCAAGAAATCATAGGCAACAACATACCGTTGTTCCCTCAAATTATTTTTGCTGCCTGAACACTTGGAATATCTGTTCCAATGACTGTGTATGTCAGTCAAATCTCTCCCATGCATTTGCACATCTTGCTGATCCCTACCCATTATTCCTCACAGATCCCTAGGACTTCTAAATTGGTTACAAAAATCAGACTATTAACAAAAAAATACAAAAGAGTAAAAGAGATGATAATCCTCATTATCATGTACACTGGCCACTACTTGGCAACTACCTACCAACATCAATGACAGGTTTTTTGTTGAAAACTCGGAGAAACTTCAATAATTATAATTTTCCCAAGTAACCTTCAAAATTATAACAGGTGCTACAGCACCACTTTTTCCCAGATGCTTTTTGGTGCTCACCATCATCTCCTGCGTTTTCATTTTGCTTTCCAGTTTTCTTTTTTCTTTCATCCGATTCATCATCTGAAGATGCATCCTCATCAGAGGAAAGATTGGCTTTGATTTCTTCTAAAAGCATTTTCTTGGCAATTCTTTGAAGTAAAACAGAAAAAACTATTTATTCCACTGTTCAAGTAAATGTATGAACGATAAGTGTAATCCTATACCATTCAGAATTTAAAAAAAAAAGGGTTGAAAGCTGAACAAAAGAAAGACACATGATGAAAAGTCATTGTGGCAAGGCAGGATATATCAGCAAAAATCTCATGTTAAATGTAATGTGTTAACTTGCTTTCAGAAAGCAAATCTGTATAATGGTTCTTAGAAAACAAGTTTCATGCTTTACTGCAAGACTGGAGACAGCTTTAAAACACACAAACATTTCACTTTCTTCATGGTCTATTTGGATGGACTCTTGGCAGTTCTGGGATAAGCACCTATGAGAGTTCTAAGTGTAACAGGAATGCGAAGATGCTGCAGACCAAACCCTAATAATCAAATAATTCCCCCCAGAAACAATTGTCATGTTTACTTGATTTAAATCAATGAGATTAATTTCCTGAGGCACTGAATCTGCTTGACTAGTGCACATGTAAACAGCACTAGTTTTAAAACCAGTGTGTGGCTGAATGCGTGTTTTAAACAAGGACAAAAAGATTATTGCAATGTGCATTAACTCACAGGTTTAAAAAAAAAAAAAGAAAAGAAAAGAAAAAATAATTTAATGCTCTGCCTCTACACAGCTCGCCTTCAACAGCGTTACCATTCTAACTGCCTGGGCCCAGCCTGCTGCAGAAGAGACGCTGCAGGAATCGAAGCAACTCGTGATGTCTCAAGACAAGCGGATATTTAATGCCTTCGGAAAAAACCCCAGACTGAATCCCGTATGTAACCACAAGCACTTGTCCTATAGCAACTACAATGAAAAAATATATGTGCGTATACACATACACACACAAAAGATTTATCAAACATTACAGGACCCGAACTTCAAAGAAAAATTATGATCTTATTTCCTGTTCCACAAATTGTTTGCTCAGCTTCTCACAGCTCCATTTCAGCACAAGGATGTTTTCAGCTAACATATGAGAAGTTACTATGGAAAAATTATTTCTTGACATGCTCTTGCAACATAAAAAAAAAATCTTATATGAATCTATCCAAGGCAAAATACAAAAGGACATCTCAAAAGCACAGGAAAACAGTGGACTCATCTGAGAACTCGTACTTCCAGAGGAAAAAAAAAGTCCTGAAAGAATGAAACCAGGCCTTCCCCATATAAATACCAGAAATACTATCGTTTTCATTCCATGGTCGTCAATTTTAAATTAAATTTTTTTTTCAAGGTCAAATCTATTATGTCGTGCCTTTCAGGAGAATTACTGTATTGTGTATGCACACAGATCAGAATGGGAAAGCTTTTACACCAGTCAAAACAATAGCTCAAAAACCACAAAGCTGAACCACAATCTAGGCTTCAGTGGGAAACGGCACAGGAACAGGGATCTCCTAAGTACAGCTTCGTATACATTAGAACGGTGCTACTTTTATGTAGTGCTGTAAAATAGGCTTTAAGGAATCTGCATTTCCTTTTTCAGCATGTAGCATGTCCCTGAAACAAAGGAACTTTTCAAAGGGAATTTTCCCAAGGTATCTCTCCTAACACTTCATACAGTATTTTCTATTTTTTGAGTGGCAGTGTATTTTCCAAAAAGATTCTAAGACTAACATAAATTCAGTGATTATAAACAGATGGAAGCAAAATGGTTTAATAAACATTTAAGATTGCTCAGTGAGTCACAGACTATATCCATCAGCACCCAAAGCAGCCCCCCCACCTCTGAGAAACAGCTTGCAAAGAAATAGCTGATGAAAACTTTACAATACAGTCCTCTTGGTAAGCTTTAATTCCATAGATATCAACAGATCGCAGCGTCAATCCAATGAAAACTTACTAAAGTCCATAGATAAGTAACATCCTCTTCCAAATGTTTTTTGCATTAGGTCCTCCCAGAGGATTTGGAAAAGGGACTTAAGTTTGTTGTTGTTTTTTTTAAACCCCACCACATCATGTATAATAGCAACAGGAATGAATAGCTCCTTATACAGGAAATTAAGACTATACTTCTTCCATCTCTTAAGGGTCAGAACTTTTTCTTCAAAATGAAATTACTTCGTTGGTTTCTCTTTAAAAGTTTTTAACGTACATTATGAACCTTGAATCCTAGTCCAGGAAACACAGACAACAGCAGTTTGGCTACTTTTCTTGCTCAAATATCATTCCCAAAGTTTTGCTTTGGAAGAGGAAAAAAAAAAGTAGAAACACTAAAAAGAACTGCAAAATTTTAAAAATTCAACCCTGAAAGTATTGCCTAGTAATACTGCCTTGGATTTCTTTTGGATTGTCCTGAATTGCATTAGCAAAGTTAACACAACTTGATTGTGGATAACACAACACTTACCTTTCATACAAGTCACCTTTAAAAATCTATCTACATATTTCTAAACAAAGGTTGACTTTGGTTCTTAACAAAAGAAGACGTACATTTTTATGTGCTCTTTTATGAAATTTTTAAGGAAAAAGAAAAAGCAAACGTATCATTCACCTAAAAATACCATGCACAAAATTTACTATCCATAAACAGAAGATGCTATTATTTTCCTACTAACCATCATCATAACCACCAACCACAGTGGGTAAACTTAGTAGTTTCTAATTAATTAGTTATAATGATGTTAATAAGTTATTGCTTTTATACTGTGTGATAGAAAATTAGACATTTTTTTAGGCAGGATAAAGATTCAACCACCTTCAATCAAACTGAGACAGAACGGTTTGGTGAAAGACCTACATTCTCTTCCATGTGTCCTGCAGGTATGATGTCAGGCTAAAAATATACAACGTTGTTGAGATGTTCAGAATTTAAAAGATTCTTATTTTTAATGTAAATACATATCTGGTAGGAATTAAAAGTGTAAGCAATGTACAAACCAAACAGATTAAGCCTTGTAAATGCATCTGACAAATGACTGATGTAACAAAATGGTTTATATGAATTAGAATAAATTGAGTATTAGACTCTTAAAAATAGTTTTAAATTAAATTCTATGTGGTGCAGGAAAATATATCACATTTCCAAAGATATAAACCCATTTAAAGTGACCAGGTTTCTAAGCTAAGAAACTTCATATGCCAGCTTTAACATTTGAATATTTGCATTAACATCAAATTGCAAGAACCAAGAAAACCAAGCTATGACAGTGTGAAGAATCCCTCACTCGCATTCTTTCATAGAAACCCATGAAAATCAAAAGATATCGTAATATTTACTCAGGTCAAGGACATAAAAGATATTCTTGGCCAACCAGATGTAACAGCTGAACACTAGAAACAAATTTAAGAAGCACAGAGAGCTGTATAACCTCCAGCACAGGATTTCAGGTACTTAAAAAAAAAAAATTAAAAAAAAAAAAATCTCTGCATTTCATTCATTTCTGCCACTGATCTGCTGTGACCTGGTGCATGTCATGCTGCCCCACTCCACCTCACCTAACCATATCATGAGATCTGTATAAAGGACATTTTCCCAACATGTATCTATACAGTGCCTGACACAGAATGGGACTGCAATCTCCAGCAGGACATATAAAAACAACTCTAGAATAATATATAATTTTATATAAACCAGGATTTAAATATATTTCACCTTTGTAAGAATGACACCAACAATATGTATTTATAAATAATGAATTGGTTACTATCTATTTTTTAACTTACACTAAAAGAAGACAAGGGATAGGCAAGCTGAAGTTACCCAGGGGTTGCTTAGTCACAGTATAGGACTACTTTAAATTCTCCTTCAGACATTGCAGCAAAAATGGAATAGCAGGTACAGCCTCCCATGATGTGGAGCTTAGTCCACATGTAAGTCACACCATTCTGTTCATGAATTTTAGAGTGCCAATAAGCTGGACTCATTTATAGGTCGTCAAAAATCTTGGTGAGACAGTTCTGCCACTGTAAAAATAATTTTTCTTCTTAAAAAGGCATAATTTCAACTATTAGTTAATTATTGTGATGTATTATTACCAATTAGATTATATCAACTCACACGCAGTGTTCATAAATACCTACTAATTATATGGAGAGATAAGGTCACCCAAACAAGCCTTTGGGCAGGGGAGGACATTTTTACGTGGTTAATAAAAGCCACCATTCTTTCAGCTAGAGGACTACCAATTAAATGGGCCTTTGGTATATTACTAAAAAATTTAGAACCATTTAAAATATATTTTAAGAGTTGAATATTTGGATGAAGTGTCAAACACGTTTAAAAAAATATATATAGTGAAAACTGTCAAATACCTTTTTCTAAATACTGTCCTGTCTTTGTTGAAACAGTCTGATTTTTGAGCTGTCAGAGTTGTATTAAATTAAATGCTTGGACAAGAAAAACGTTTTACAAAAATTTATTGCAACCATCAAATACTTAAAGGCATTCTGCATCAAATACACTATGAACTTCTTAATAAACAGAACTACTGCAAACATATTAAACAGTACCATTTAAAAGATCAGAAGGACCAATAATAATTACACAACAGAAGATGAAAGCATACAGCACTGTACGTCATTTTATGACCCACTTGGATATCGCATTTTGGCAAAGATGATTTCAAGACTATTAATATTCTTGTCATGCACATCCAAAGGTATGCAAATAACAGAACATCTAAACTAGAGACTTGCAAACATGAGAGTTCCCACACTACAAATACCCAGTAGGTAATATGTACCCTCTTTGGCCTGGAAGTAAATAGGCAATTTATCGGAATAGTAGGTAAACTATTTAACCACTTTGTGTTGAGTAAACATAAGAACAAGCTCTTAACTTCTTGAAATTTGTTCCATCTTTTTACATTTTATATATCTGATTTTGGTGCCAAGTACAATGTGTGATGAATGTAAAAATCAGACTACAGTTACCAGTTAACAGGTCTGAAGGTTGACAAAACTGTTGACAAAACACCTCCCCATCTCATAAATATATATTCAAAGTATCTCTAAACAAAAACTTCAGAGACTCAGCTTAAAAACAAAGTACAGAAACTGATTTTTAAAGCCCAAATTCATATTACTGATTTGTTGGTTATCAATTGGGTTTATTTATTTCCCAATATAGCTCTTAAACTAATAATTAAGATCTGCCAGTAACATTTGTATGGTAAATACTGAACTTTGATAAAACTGCTATGGCTTAATTATCAACCAGGAACACTTGAGAAACAAACAAAAAAAGAAAAAAAGGGAAAAAAAAACAAAACCAGGACTGAAATTAAAGCATCTTTTGAAAAAAATCTTGTATTACCAACGTTTACATGTTCTGCTTATGACCCTGTGCTGTCAAGTCCCTAAAGAGCATATTTCTTCAAAAGCTGATTTATTTGATGAAATTTAATGACTGAAAACAAGCAAGAACTACATCAGCAGCAACATTTTGATGTCAAACTGAGGTCCATAAAGGATATAAAACAGTGTTTTTAAAATTTACTTCAGCCACAGATCAAAACATACAACTCTGCGAAACAAAGATACGATATTCTAAACTAGTAAGGCTCAGAAGCAGAAAGAAACTCCATTAATAGCTGTGCAAAGCTATGAAGCTGGTCCCATACATGCTATATGGCAAACAAAAAAAAAATCAGTTTCTGAAATACTGTATAAAAATTTGTTGAACAACTCTTTAGTCTAACTACAATAACTTCCAAAAAGAAACTGTGGCTCAAAATTGAACAATACTTCATGTTGTGCATTCACTCGTTAGGAAATAAAGCTTTTACATTTTCTGCCCAGGCTAATTCTGATGACTACAATGGTACTGGTAAAACATGAAGTCTCAACTAACTATATCTTACATAGATTCATTTTTATTGAACCTGAAACTGAAGCAATAGATATAAGCCACAATTCTGAAAATATCTATGCAAAGACTTAAAATGTATATGTATAATCATATGTATAACTCATACTAGTTGAGCCTATGCACAGTGCTTGTAGAATCAGGGCCTAAACTATCACATTAGTCACTTCAGGTATTCTTTAGTGGATTAAAATTTAGTTTAATTAACAGCTGAAAATATCTAATACTGTTTTCTCCCCATTTGTGTTTTCTCTTTATTGAGAAATGGTGTTTCAATCAAAAAAAGCAAATTATGTAACAGTAATAACCAAGTTCAATCTGACAATATTTTAGCACTGCATATTGCACAGATGCACATTTCTACCTTCTATTCATACAACTAACTGAAAATCCCAGTTATCAGAAGTAGATTTCTACCTGCCTGAATTAAATACTTGTCACAAACCTCACACTTTCAATGGGAACATAAAAAGCACAGTGCTGCAGTGCGTTTATAACACACCCTATGCAAGGTGTGTTAGCCAACACTTCTAAAATACTTTCTTTGCTTTTCTGGATTTTGGCCTCTGTTTTCTGGCCCCTTGTTCAAACTTGCGGGAAGCAGCCCGTGAGCGAGTCTTTACAAGGCAGGCAGTCGTGGTTTTTACAACCTGCTTGCTCTTCCGTTGCGCCGGTTTGCGCCCACGCCTAGGGTGTGTTATAATCTTTTTTAAGTCCTTACGGATGGTATCATACCTATTCTCAGGATCGTCATCATCATCATCTTCCTCCTCCTCCATTGGAACAGCCCTTGATTTAGTCTCTCCCTCATCTCCTGGGGGAGGAAGGGGAAACAAAAAACCAGAAAACATGAACACCTGATACATGTAAAATCAGCAATGAACAACACAGTGCATGAACTAGTGAACTATTGTCTCCATCAAGAATCTCCACGTAAAAATAAATTAGTAATACCGCCACCTTCCTACTAGCAAACAAAAAAGCCAGTTACCTATCTTGACATAGAAATATTTTTATTAATAGAAGTATCTAGCTTTTCAAGCAGCACTTTTATCCACATTCTGCTTGCTACTACACACAACTTGCATTTCTTTCTTTATTACACACCACGAAATTTGGTTTTCTAGACCAAAACATGCAGAGACTGAACACTCCATCTAGGATTCAGAAACAATAAGTTTACTAAGAAATTATTAGGTCCATTTCAGAAGTTCCACTATCGAATGTTTAAATTGAAAAGGCAGCTCAAAGAAACATATTAGAGTCACTTACCAAACTTACAAGCTACCCTGATGCCGTTACGTACTCGAGAACAATCCTTGCCTATTTTTGCTTCCAGAGTATCAAATACCATGCGCATACATTTGTTATGTATGCATGAAGACATAACATTTTGAAAACTAAACCTGCTATCCTTATTGTAAAGACCAAATTTCTGATTTGTGCGCCGTTACCCATCTCTCCGCTTCTGACTTGCAAATAAAACCATCACTCCCACTGCCCCAGACACCAGCTGATATATTACAACCAACTTTTTCCTCCTGGGCCATTTCCATACCAAGTCTATGAACATACACTCTTCAGGAGCAATTTTATTTCTGAAGCATTTTCCTTTGAGGGTCCAGTGATGCTGAGAACTGTTGCATACGGGTTTCTGTCACCGAGTACCAGCAAGTGTCAACGGGGAGTGTTTTAACAGCCGTGGCAGTGACCGCATGCGTGACACTAGTTCGTTACTACACAAACCATTCATTATTTGCAGCCTCCCTCAGCAGTGGCATCCCTGGGGAAAACACTGTTTTGGCAGCCATCAAGGAAAATCCCTACAAGTCCCAGTTATGACATGCACAGAGATGAAACCAAACTTACTGTATCTGAGACAACAGTTACAGTAAAGTCATGACCAGAAAGTTCTACAAAACATGATTAGAAGCAAACAGGAAACAATTTACCTGTCATAGTAACTAAAACAGCAGATAGATTTTTTTCTAGCTGAAAATTCATTTATTAAAAACACGTGTACTGTCCATGGAATGTGAAAACTACCCTTCCTTTTTAAGTTCATTGAAACCAAGCATTCAATTGAGCAGTTGTGAACATCTTCCTAATTTCCTAAAAGTGTAAGACACTGATGAAGTAGTTCTATCTTGACAAAAAAAAAAGAATTACTATTAAACCTTCTATGAAAACAGTGATGACAGATTTCTGCAACTGGCACCAGCTGCTCTAAGGCTACATGGGTCTTGTGAGGCACAAAGATCATCTACTAGATTTTTAAAATGCAGATGACAATGCCACAAGTCTCCTGTCATCTCCAGTGCATAACCATGAGCTGACAAATTTGAGTTCAATAGACAACTGCTTAAAACCATCTTCTGTTTAATTGTACTTGGGCAGCCAAAGAGAGGAACAGGCCTTTGAAAGCCATGCTGCAAGGAAATGCCTCCTGGAATTACAGACTATTTCAGCTTCTCGAGCCTCTCCACTTACAGCGACATCCTTTCTTCCACAGGTGACAAGCTATACAAATTGAAATGGCTGTTTCCAAATCAGTCGCAGGAAACCTAACTGGCTGCAAACGTTTAAGTGTATAATTACCTACCTATGAATATTTTCACTTCTAGATTATTAAATGTTACCCAACTCGTACAATTTCCTCTATTAGCATATTAATAATACGCGTAGATGAACTTTGGTTTTGCACACCTGATGACTGACAAAATCCGGTACCAGCAGACAGCATTAAGTTTTCAGTCACTGGCATAATTTTCTGCTCATCACTGCTTCCATCACCTGTTGAATTCTGTTCATCATTTTCTTCCTTATCAGATGAGGAAGAAGAAGTGACAACCACCTTCTTTTTTGACACTTTCTTTTTTGAGTTACTCTTTCTACTTTCTTTCCTTGATCCTCTTTTAATCTTTTTCTTACTGTCTTCATAAGACTCCCCATCAGAAGAGGACGAGTCATTCTGTTCTTTCTTGGAAATTTTCTTTTTGTGGCTTATTTTTTTCTTTTCTTTATTTTCAGTTTGTTTTTTCCTCCGCATGGCATCCTCAGAAGAACTCTCCTCTTTTAGGGGAGATTTCTCAGCATCAGAGGAGAAATCAATGTGCACTCTTTTAGATACTCTCTCTCTTAAATTCCTCCTTTTCTCTTCCTTAGGCACTGGCTCATTTTTAGTTTTGTCATTTTCAGAAGAATTGCAACTTCCTTTCTCTGCAGATGACTTTTCAACATCAGAAGAGGAACCATCTTGTTCTTTCTTGTAACTTTTGTTTTTCAGTTTTTCAGATTTCTTCGCTTTGCTTTCTGATCCTTTTTTACTCTTTAATCCATCTTTTGAAGAATCCAAATTAAGCTGCTTCTCTGCAGATTTCTCAGTACCCTCTGAAGAAGAATCTTCCTCTGCGTTTTTCTTTTTCAAATCCTTGCTCTTCTTAACTTCAGTTAGCTTTCCACCTTTAGGACAACTCTCCTCTTTCTCCAGTAAAGACTTTTCAGCATCAGAAGACTCATCATTCTTTCCCGTCACAGTTTTTTCTTTTAAGTCTCTGTTTAGCCCTTCCTTAGCAGCTGATCCCTTACCAGTTTTTTTATCTTTAGAAGAATGATTAATCTCCTTCTCTGGGGAAAAGTTTTCAGCATCATCATCTTCAGAAGATTTAGCTCTCTGTTTCCTCAAATTCACCTTTCTCTTACTACTTACTTTTTTCCTCTGCTCTTCTTCAGAGGAATCATCACTATCTTGTTTTCGTGAATATTTTTTCTTAGCTTTTTTTGCAGACTCAATTTTACTCAAAATTTTTATTTCTTTTTCTAACTCTGAATCATAGTTTGAAGAATCTGAATAGTTTTGTCGTTTCTTTTTAGCAGCAGCAGAGTTTTTAGCTGATTTGCCTCTTTTAGTCTCTAAATCTGAACCAGAACTGGAACTTTTCCTTTTTCTTTTTCCATTTTCATCCTTTACTGGTTGATCCTTTGGCAAATTTAAAGTCTTTTGATCATTTGTTGGTGCTTCACTATTGCTATCAATATCTGAAGAACTGTGACTCATCATAGCTACTTCTTTAAGAACAGCTGGCATCTCATCAGAATCTGAGCTATGATCTAATACACGTGTCTTCTTTGATTTAGAAAGTTTATTAGGGCTAGGACCATCAGCAGGACTGTCAGAAGTATTTCTTTTATCATTTTTCCTCCTTGGCTGTTTTGATGATTTTCTCTTTCGTTTTTCATTACTTGTGTCATTGCTATCTTCTTCCGAGGTTGATGTTAAAGGACTGACGTCTGTTTGGCGCCTCAGAGGTGTGGTCTTCACACGCGGTGATCTCCTGAGATCAGATTCCTCTACAGGCGAGACGTTTTCGTTCTCCGTAGATGGCTCACTGCCAGCATTGTGATTTTGTTTTACAGAATCAGAGTTTTCTGCTTTAGCAATTACATCAACATCCTTACTTCCTTTTTCTAGATTGCTGTCTTGATCTTCAGTTTTAACTCTAGACTCTGAAAGGGAAACAGGAGTCAATTTTACAATCAATTCCTTTGTTCCTTTAGCTGATGATTTTAACTTAGTACCACCTTTGGTATCTTTCACAGGAGTGTTCAGTTTTGTATTTGAATTTAGAGTCTCATGATCTGTTCCTGTATTTCCATTATCTTGCTCATCTGATGCATTCTGAATCTCCATAGCAGATTCTAGAGTCTCAAAAATATCTTCAGGAACAGATGAGGGAATAGACACTATATCCATGTCCAAAGCCTCTGTACTATTAGGTTCATACTGAGGTTCTTCATTTTTGCCAGACCTTTTATCTTCACCAGAAGTACACTTGTTATCTGTTTGTTCCACTGTTGGAACACTTTGATCCATGGGCTCGCTGTCAGGCTGTTCTGATACAACTTTTTTCTGTGTCTTTACGGTGTCATCTTCTTTTAATGTCACATGTTCCTTTCCTTCATCTTTTTTCACCTCATTTTTTTCTGATTTAGCATCAGTTTTTTTCTCTTTGGTATTTTTATCTTTGATTTTAACATTCAAAGCCTGAATCTCCAGGTTCAGACCTTCTTCTAGTGCTAGATGAGCTTTCTTCATGTCATTCAACACAGATTTAAAAGCTTTTAGCTGACAAAGTTGCACAGTTGGACTTATTTCTCCATTTTCTGCAGCGTTTTTCAAAAAGCTTACAAAGCTAGAATTCAGATTTGTTGTAGTTTCAACCAGCTTTTTTGTTTTCTTAAGTAAGTCTTTTGGCACCACTAGTGCTTTATAAGAGTATGTTAGTGAACCTGAATATGAACCATCTAGTTTTTTTTCTTCACCATTACAATTTGAATTATTTCTCTTTGGAGAAAACTTAACTGTATGTTCATGTATTTTACTTTTTTCACTTTCAATTCTCATCTTTTTTTTGTTTTGTTGCAGTAACTGCTCTAAATTTTCAAAGACACTGTCACATGCAGTGACCAAGTCCAACAAAGGCTCTGGATGGCAAACATAGCAGTGCCACTGGTTATTTTCATCCAGTATAGTCGATAGCTCCTTTCGACCCAGGTTACGCAAAATGCACTTTTTACAGAAGGCGTTATGGCAAAAGTCACAGCAAATCAGATTTCCACCTTCAGCACACCACCTGAAATGAGACATAAGAAACAGAAGAGTCTTCACTCCATATCAACAAGGTGACAAATTTGAGAAGTTTATGTATTTTCCACTATTTGATAAAGAATTTGTATTTTAAAAATTCAGGTGACAAACACATATCCATCGGTTGAAAAAATTATTAAAAGCATGACTGCAAAGCACTCAACTGAAAATTGGAAAGTCAGAAAATTTAGGTATTAGATGAACAGTTCACAAAGCTGAAATGGTCAGTAACATCCAAACACAATTTCAGCACCAATTTTAAATAAGAGCAAAAATTAATTAAATTTTATTTTCCCTGTTTCTTCTGAGAATTAAAAAAAAAAATTCTTTATTTTACAGCAAAACAAATTAGCTGAAGTCTTTCTAGACATTACTGGTATATTACTACTGCAGGTACATATGAAAAAAAAATATGTTTTTTGATCTATGTCTAGATTGTATAGTCTTTGATGAAGACCTGAAAAGTGGCTGACAAGTAAAGCTCACAGGCATCACAGGCCACACAACTTTGACTGGATTGTACATTTAGATATTTGACATAAGAACAGAAGAGTACTTCAGTATTTCAAAAGTGGGAGACACATCTAAGTTTCTGTGGCTCATGAGGTTTAGAATTTCAGATCTATCCCCACCTTTAAAGTGTTTGTAAGGTGGCATGCTATTTAGTTAAAAATGTGATGGCTTAGACATGTTTGCTATTGGATTTCTTTATATTTTCCTGCTAATTACTAAAATAACAATCAAATATTAAAAAAAAACCCTAGGGTTGAGCATTTCTTGGTGAGAATTGTTGATTAAGCTCTTACGTACTGGTCTTTATCTGTCAGTAATTTCATTATTACAAAAAAAAACCAAACCCACAAAAAGCCAAAAGAAAACAGAAGAGCTGTGGGAGTTTTTTCAGTTTTTGTACACTTACCTACACTGTTCATCCATTCCATCTGAATCACGGCTAATGTCATCACTCATGTAATACTTGTAGCAAGTCTATAAAGAGAGAGAATTTTTTGTCAGATCTCAGCTGGACTTCAGTAATTCATATGATTTGGGCACAGAAAGAAACCATTAAAAGCAGCACCTACAAGGTCTTCAGCATTCTAACCCTTTTACGTTTGTGTTAATCTAAAACCCATCTTCCATAGATATAAAATCCATGACTTCTTATTTAGACGGCTTAACATTTATTTGAAAATTAAATAGGCTTTTGTTTGAAGGCTGTGTATTTGCATATTTTAAAACACCAAGTTCTAAAATATTCTTTTCAAATCTATATGTTTTCCATCTATTACCTAGGTAAATCAACACCACATCTTCCCTGACACAATTAATCCTACATAAATTAGAACTTTCAGCCATATGCTCCTTATGTTAGCAATCCATCCCATAAGACTCTAAATAAAAAGGTCTTCAGTATTTATCCTGATTTTAACATCTAAGGCTTCAATTTCCAAGAGCAAACGAAGCATTTTCATTGAAAAATTGGTAATAGTAAGGAAAAATACACACAACTCAGCTAGTAGTAGCAGTGGCTTCAGTTGCTGAATTCTTTAAACCAAATTTTCATGGTGTGTTTTTTTTTTTTTTTTTTTTACAGTTGCTAGTAAAGAAGGTTCTCCCAGACTTGAAGCTCTACTTTGAACAGGGATTAATCCAAGCTATTAGCTAAATTCTGTCCTTTTACCCAGTGAATGAGTGAATTCAGAATCCAGAAAAGGTTTCAGCACCTGAATTTAAAATGATGATGGCTCTCTATCTGGAACAGAGTTACACACATTTCTTCAACTAAATTAAACAAACAAAAACAAACAACAAAATCCCCCAGTAAAAGCTGATGCTTAGACACTTGTCAGAAAATTTTAGTCAAAGGGAAACAGCTTCTCAAGTCTGAGACCGTTTACTTAAGCAGGAGAAAAATAAGGGAAGAACTAGGCACACAAAGTAACGGAAGACATGGAGTATGCAAATCAGGGTCTTCCACTCCTCTCTCATTAACCTTTCAGTTAAGCAAAGATACAGAAAATTCATGAGAAATAACACAAGCTGCTATTGAACCCAACATACTAAACAAACTTCAAAAATGAGCCAGATAACTCGCATGCATCACAAGAACGTGTACAGCTACGTGTTAAGGATTTTCAAGTCTAGGAACAAGAGTTAGGACTCCAGTGAAGACTGAAAACAGTCATCTTGTAAGCTGATTTTTCTAAAGCATATTTTATAAAAGAAACAAGCCAGAATGAATAGAAGAAATGAGCTAGGACATTAGACTAGATGCACACGTCTGAGGTAGTATGTCAGCTGAATATGAACATTAATTGGGAGAGAAGCAGGAGGAGGGATGAGAAGGGGAATGCTAAATGTGTACTGTAACACAGATCTGTATCTCTCTATCTCTAGAGGTATCTTTATAAATAGAGATATGCCAGAGAGATATCTCTATATCTCTTTGAAAAGTAAAAAGCATCTCCACAATAGGAGGCAGAGATATTTCCTTCCTCCTCTGTTCCCCCCCCTCTTCCCACTGCAGGCAACTTAGAGCCTAACTGAAGCCATCATGACACCATGTAGCTGAAGACCCAGATGCTAGTTTTGGGTTATGGACTACACCACCGTTACAGAGGCTGCCATAAACCAAACCAGTCCAGGAGCTGTACACAAGTGAAAGCGAGATAGCCTTGAAGCCACTTTTCTGCTTCTTATTCCAACGCGGTTTAACACACAATGCTGTACCAGGAGATCCAGAGTTGAATCTGCTCTTATAACACATTATGAGTAGGCAGAAATTTCAGACTCATCATTTAACATGAAAAATTCACAAAATTTATAGCTTTAAAACTGTAAAAATACATTACAGAGAAACCACAATGAGTTTAACTGGGCTATAAGAAAATAGGAATATAAACTTATAAGCTCTATTTGCCTTTTTGTTTTCTGCTTTTAGTTTCCTTCATAGTAACAGTTAATGACTACAAAGTTTATGGGCTAATAAACAAGAACTATTCCCACAAAAATCCCACCCAAATCAACTAATATGACATTTCAAACAAAACCAAACAGTACAAACTGTAGAACTGTTTACCACATACCTTACAAATAAGAACTTTCAGTGTAGGATGTCTATAGATTGAATCCTTTTGAAAATGGTTCACCTGTTGCCCACAAGCTGTACAGCTTACAATTCCATGTAGTCCTTCCTCTATAGAGAGGATTATAAACCACACATTAATTGTTTTCATTTTTACTTTTTTTTTTAAATAAATCTGTATATACCTATTTCATTTTCTTACAATATTGGACTGTTAGGTTTTTCATTATGTGTTTACTTCTTTACCACCCAGCATTAGAGAAATCTTTCTGTAATCCGTCGCCACTTAAAGACCGAAAGAATTTCCCTGTAACTTCTGTACTCCAGTTGGGGCCAAGATACAATTTTTTGCCTTTGAGAGATTTAATTTGGATGAACTGGTCACCTCATGAGAACACACCTAAATAAGAGTAATCAATAAAACTCTTTCAAAGCAGCCCTGATATTCTGTACAACCTCCCTCATTTAATCTTTGGTCATAAAATACTATTTTAATTAATGTTTGCATTATGGTCTTTCTTTCACATAGAGTTTTAGTTTCTCAAAGAAAAACATTGGAAACCATTACAG
Source organism: Pterocles gutturalis (assembly GCF_000699245.1). Classification (NCBI taxonomy): domain Eukaryota; kingdom Metazoa; phylum Chordata; class Aves; order Pterocliformes; family Pteroclidae; genus Pterocles; species Pterocles gutturalis. The sequence continues at coordinate 54,130 of NW_010109136.1, forward strand.
AAGATGCATAAAATCCTTATAACAGTGTCTGAAAAATCTTTTTTTTACTTTTTGTTCCCTTCTTGACGGTGGTTTTTGGGGTTGTGGGTTTTTTCTTTGAAACTACACTTTTGCTAGAACACATATATTCTTACCACCTCGCTGACTGCTCCCACTGTTTGTGTACCACTCTGCTGCTGTAGCTACACTTGGTCAAAAAAGCATTTCTTTAATGACAGTCCCCCAATTCACTTTGAAAGGCGGTGAACTCAGGGTTGGAAGGCCCGCTACAGGCCAGGCTGTTAAACCAACTAACATGTTCTGTTTTCAGCAGCAGTGATGCTTTCAAGAAGAAGCACAATCATTTGTGAAAGCTCATACACTCAGTTCTTAACGTAACTCGGGATCAAGCAGCCAGATGTTTGATACGAGATCACTTAACTCTGCCTTGTCCTTTGCCGTCATGTTCAGTAGGTAGTGTAAGGAAACTACCTCAAGTGGTTAATTTAATGCTCACAGCCTGAGCACAGACTATATCTACGTTGTTATTTTTCTAAATAATCACTACCACAGGATTAGAATCAAGCACCAACACCACAACACTAGGAACTGAATGAACATTCTCAAGACGCAACACAAGCTACTAGCAATGTGCTATGGAAGCACACTCTCCAATAGCTTACAGGCCAGTCAGAACAACTTATACACCCTTACAATTCAGTGAAAATTGCAGGTGAGAAATTCTGAATACAAGATTTATTTTTTTTACACTTCAATGCATGCATGACTGCACGTGCTGCTGAGCTCATGGACTTGCAAAGGACTTCTTACGACCTCAAAAACAGCTCAGACGCCCATTTCAAAAGCTGCTGGTAAACCTCTAATAAATGCATCCATCATATTGAACTACTTGGAAAAGAATGCCACATTCTATTACACCAAGCAGCACAGAAACCTACCCAGGCTTGATCAAACATCAGAGTCCTTAAACATGTGTAAGAATCACAGAGGGTAACTGCCAACTGAGGGAAAACAAGCTGTTCACTGTCAAGTCTCAAGCCACTTCCCCCCCTCTACAACTTTAAGGGGAAGCACTACTGCCTCCTTCCTACAATCTGCAAGCTGGCACAAGAACAAAAAGAGGGTAATTTATGAGGCAAAACTTTGTAAATCATGTTACTGCTACAAATTGTGACAATCCAAAGAAATTAAACAACTACTAACTCATTAATACTGAGAAAATACCTACTTAAAAAACATTCCTAACTATGAGTTTATTAGGAAAAATACAACCATAAACATTCTGCAAACACGAAACTTGAAAATAAGGACTGACACAATGCCTCTTACAGTCTTGGATAAGAGCAATGGAATGCTAGAAAGGCAACAGTTCCATTACTACCACTATTTTTGATATGAACAGGACATATAACACCCAATAAAAATGCAAAGATGCACTCTGCAAAGAACAAGAGGGACTGGCACATTTTATTTTATTGTTATTATTTATTTACGTGCACCATTCATAGAATTTAGGATCTCAAGTCGTTGGGACCACATGCTGAAGTGCTTAAACCAGTAATGCTTAACTTAGCCTGTGCACAGGCTGGGCACCTCATTCTAGTAGCAACTGCCACTTCATGGAACTAGACTTGCCACACAGAGGTGTGGAAAAAATAGATCGGCACAACCTCTTCTGCGCACGTCGCAAAATAAAACTGATTTGATACAGTCCTAATCCAGCTGCTCTTGGGGTAGACATGTCCCCTGCCCGGCTACCCTTCCTGGTCTGGAAATGGGGACAGCACAGGAGCAGGCAGTACTTATTCCACTTCCCTGAAAGCTGACAGGAACTTAACACATGTGCTGGATAGCTTTAAAATCAAATCAAAGCTTATCAGCAGCGACACAGATATAGCTGAGCTTGCCCTAAATAAAGGGATGGATTAAATAAACTCTTGATGTCCCTTCCAAAACTATTATGTCAGGCACCAGTACACGAGCAACCAGTCCAGATAGACGAAGGAAGGCCTGCAAGTTCTCTATGGATGGAGAAAAAAGGCTGGAAGGGCAGGTCATATGAACTGTCCTGGGGAGGCAGACAGAGGCCACAAAGCTCAAGCAGAAGAGTCCTATCTTTTCAACACTATACCCCTGAAGATTTATGTTGGGCCTCTTGTAAAACTGTTATAAACACAAATGGAAAAAGCATTCTTATATGCTGAAGAGGACACCTTGCATGAATAGAATGAAACTGACTTTCAAAAATGAATAATTCAGCAAAAACATCAATGCTCAAAATGTGATTAAAATCACGCATGAGCCCATATGTATGCACAAGCACATTTCCACACAGTCGCATTTCACTCCTTTTCAACCACAGATGGAAAAATAGAACTTATTAAATTATAATAATGCTTTTAAGAGAGTATCTCGAATGATACAGTGGGAAGAACGAATAGTGTGTATAAGAGAGCTGTTTGAACATCCTGGGTACTGCTGTAGGCGTGTGAACTAAGGTATTGATAGCATATTAATGAAAATATCTGCCTTCTTATTGGCTACTTTATACACAATCCTCCCTCTCCATTACTCTTTTGGAAAAAAAATGGGAGAGATGAATTCCTGTTATCACTGTCACGCACCTAACTTCTCCTCAGTTTTAGCAGCAGGTACAGAAAACCAGCTGGTGCAACAGCTTTTCAAAGATAATCCTTAGAAGGGCCCACTGGCAGGGAATTTCTCACAATTGAAGGCCAAAACAAAAAAGCCTTTAAATTGTTGGAAGTTTTAGGTTTCTTGTTAGCTCACTGGTTCATACTATGCCTATACGTGTCCCTACTCAAATATGGCTGCTTTCTTGGAGAGTCAGTGCATGTTCCCATATCAACGGTGTTCCAGTAGAACTCCTTACAGGAAGAAATACTTCTAACACTTGATTGCAACCAAGCAATTGTTCTGAAAACAAAGCAAGAGGGGTCTATATGGAGTACCTAAGGATGCAACCTATAGCTACTGAAAATAAGAAGTTTAAGGGGAACTAATCTTAGCTTTCACTGCTGCATTGCAGTGGCAGCAGTGGAGGCTAATTTCAGCCACCTAGAATCCTTTATGAACAAAAAGCCAGAAGAGTGGAGGTATTTTTAGGATAATTTATTGGAAATATGAACAGTTTTTCGATGTACCAAATGTGGTCATCAGCAACAATTTAAACCCGTTTTAATAAATGTTTTAAATTGTCTTTACCTCCACGCTTTTTGGGAGCTTCAGGTTTCATTTTAACGGTATTTCTGCTTCTAAATTCAGGCCCTTTAAAATCATCTTTGTCTTCATTCAGCACTGGCTCAGGCTGTACAACCACTGTACCTAGAATAATTTTATTTAGAAATTGGAAACCATTACACATCCAAATGAAGTGCAAAATTCCTCTTTAAATAAAAGCCAACATTGTATCTTAAAAAAAAAAAAGTGCAATCTGTTGACTAAAATTCAACAAAGCTTTGAATGCATGGATGTTCACAGAAAAAAAAAAACCAAAAACACCCCACCACACACTTCAAATTATGACAGTTTTGCAGTTGTAGGACAAAAGCCAAAGACTGAATGGGCTATGAGGAGCAAATTCTACTGTCTCTGCCCTTATGTGGCACACGCAGAACAGGACTGTCATATTCCTGGGTGTGTGAAGTACCGGAATTTGCGGTGCAATGCTACAAATAAAGGACTTGGGTTAGGTGACTTAAATCTATCAATAGCCTTAGAGTAACTACTCTTTTCTGTCTCTTTTCCCCCTTCTATCCAGTTTCCCTCATCTTAATTTATTTCAATATGAAATAAATGAAAAAGCAATGCCATAGAACCTGGTTCATCTTTAATAAAATTCAGAAATTCATTTTATTATTTAAACAGAGAAGAGTACTAATCAAAATTATGTGAATAAAAAACCATCTTTCCTACTTAAGAGCTCAGTTTTAATACTTCTGTTGTGGGGACACTGGAAATAATTTAACATTTTGAAAAAATACTTTTAAGTGACTGTTTTAAATACTGCTACTCACGCAGTGAACGCCAGTGGTCCCTCCAATTTTTCCTGTAACTTTCATAGGTAAGAAATGGAAAAGATTACTCAAACTCATATTAGAGTTAAAAAGGGTGGGATGTAGGCTTATAGTATTAACTGTTTTAAAAGGGTCCTTAAAAATAGATCCAATAATGACATTTCCCCTCCAGATTTAGTTTTGCTTTTGTTGATCTAATTGTTAATAACCTCGAAGACAGAACAGTAAAGGAAACAAAACTTGCAACTGATAGAGTTTGAGACTTCTACAAAAGAAGAGAAATAAATCGTTTCCCCTGTTTCGTGTTGGTTTTATACAGATGTCAGTAGACATTTGAAATTAAGCCACCAGCACATCCTGGTGTATCCACAGATTAAACTAGGCTGGGTTCAAAACTAAAGGTGCATGGTTTCCTCTTTTAAATGCGTGTGCGCAAGGTGCGTGTGTTTGTGCAGTAGTATGTATGTTCATATACAAAAGCCAACAGGATCCAAGACAGGCATTTTACTAATACATGTTCATTCTAGTTAATTATTTATACTGCAACACAGTCTTGGCTAATTTGCTGAATTCAGAAACAAAGAAATACATGAACTACCTTTAGGCAAGCTTTGCATATCAACATCGTTTTCTGAGTTTTCATTTGAAACATCTTCATTTACAGTTTCATCTAAGATTTGTTCATCATCTGATCCAACATATTTTGTTACAACTGTAGGTTTCCTACATAGACAGAAAAAAACTCATATCATGACAAATACCACATATTGCAACACAGGTGAGCCTGGTGCTTGGCAAGCAAAACACCATACTAACTGGGGAAACTTATGTTCTTTATTTAAATTCATTCAAGACATTATGAGGTGCGGTGCTCCAAGTTATTAAAATAAGTTGTTGGCTAATTTTCTTGTTAGGAACAGGAATTCTCCCCTCCTATGTGAAATAAAAAGATATACTAATAAAATATTTTTGTTTCACAGGCTTGCAGTATTAAAGAGAACACACAGATATTAGCAAACGACAAAAAGCACCCTGGCAGAAAAGATGCTTGCAAGGAAATAAAGTAAATGCAGAAAGAAATGAAAAAGCTGAATACTGAATAAAAGGACCAGTTGCCAGAATTACACACAGCATAATTTGGAAACAAATCAATTAAAATGAAGTAACTTATTAAAAAAAAAAAGAATTATGAGTGTAATTTTCAGTTGTCTGAAGGTAACACATGAACCACTGCAGGATACTGGTTTTGTCAGTATCAGGCATAGTGTGATAAATGTATGAGTGAAAATACCTTTAGTGACAGCCAGGAAACAAAACATCAAGACTGCAAAAAGAATATAAATTAAAAAGACATTGGATCGAGAAGATGAGGGAGAAATTAAAGGCAAATATAAAACTGCACTTGCAAATATGGAATCAAGACCAACAGACAAGGGAGAATGAAGGATACTATTTAATTCCAGCGGACATGATAAAATAAACAAACTTGGATAAAAAGGAGAGTGAAAAGTGATCTATACTTTTAAAGAGCAGTAAGAAGGCAGCTGTTGATATCGTGCATTTAGAAGAGGTCACTTATCTATGCAGTATATTAGGATTTTAAAAAATCACGAGGACATAACTTGAATGAGCATCAGCTGAGAGCAAAAGATGAGGAGTGTTACTAGGATAAGTCTGCTGTCACTTAAGCCACAAATAATTTGTCTCGTGTAGGTTCACACGGGTTGGTGAACAGCTGACTCCATACTTCTTAAAATCAAAGAGCAAAAAAGGATTAAGCAGAGATACAGCGAATGGCAGTTTCTGCACAGGTCAACTTCAGAGCACATTTTGATTCCACAGACTCCCAACAGTAAGGTACATAAAGCCTTTTTTCCATATGACCCAATTTACATTTTTAGAAGAAACCTGCATGTAGAAATAGCGAGAGTGATGGAACAATTGTATAAACACCTCTGTCCTGAACATACAGGATAGTATTGTTGTCTTTGTTAATAAAAATCAAGCTTTATGATCTTAACCTTTGACCCTGAAAGATGGTTTGAATTTTAAGTGCACCATGAGACTTTTTTTACTAGTACTCTGCTTACTTAGTGGATTTATATGGGTATATGCTATAAGTATCCTGCAGAGTACATGGACTTTTCTGTAGTTTCACATGCCAAAAAGAATTTATTTATTTTTATTCTCCAAACCAACCTTTTTGAACGTGATGATCCTAAGGATTTGGTTCTTTCTGAAGAACTACTGCCCTAAAAACAAGAAAAAAATGTAAAAGTCAACACATTTGTGACCAAGTGAGCTGTCAATAAAAACAGAACACATCTCAGAAGTCACTAAGCTCCCTATGCATATATCTTGAAAGAAATCAAGAGAGGGCATTGTTCTGAGACATTCAGGAGAAACCCTGCATGTATCTCAAGCACTGAGTCTTCATGAAATTGAGCAAATTGCTTGCAATTCTCAGCTTGCACTACCTGCTGAAAGCTCCCTCAGCTTTCTGGAGCAGGGACTCAGAACGGCTCATGATCACTGGTCGGTCCTGATCCTGCTCTGTGTATCCTCACCGCAACGTTAACTTGCACGAGTAGCGCATGGAAGAATGGCCTCACGCATACCCAACGTGCCTCCATGCTGCTGTGCTCTTTCACTTTTTTACAGTTCACCAGCATTCCTCACAGCCCTTAGTGCTGCAGTAGCTTATGCAGGTCTACAAATGTTTTTCCACATGATGTGAAGAAACCATCATCTTTTTGACACACAGATAGAGAGGGTTCTTGAAGGCTGGCACTAGGGAGCTATCACTAGTATGTATCCAGGAATTGCCAGCAGAATGCAGACACTCATCATCTGGCTCATGTGCCAGAAAGGGCTGTCTGTCTTTACATGAAAACTGATTTTTCAGAGGCTTGTGCATGCATACCATAACTATATTTGGGCAGTATCAAATAAATACCTGAATTTACTGCAATAAAGGCAAACTAGGGCAGGACACAGGCACTTGTACTTTCTCTACACATTAACATGCTGTCAACCAGAACATTTCCAACAGGAGAGTAGCTATTAGTAAGACACACCACCTGAAAAATGTCTTTGATGTGTGTAACACGCCACATAGAAGAAATCTGCTCATGTGTAATAAAGATCCTGTATCTCCATCTTTTTTCCTTTTTTTAAAAAGGAAGCATATTTGCCTAAAAGGACAACTAAGTACCTACTGTTACCTGAGTACCAGGGTGTACGTGTAAATATAAGGTAGAGACCAATTATTTTAAACCAAAAATAAGCAAGACCCTGTTTACACATAAGCCAAAGAACAGAATAGGGATAAAAGAATATTAACCAAATTTCTTTAAAAGAAACACTCATTTTGCAATATAGCCAATCTGAATCAATTAACAACACTTTGCATTTCTTAACACAACTGGAATTGCATACCTGAGCTAAGTAAAACCCAACTCTCTAAACAGCATTAGAGACATTTTTCCCAGGAATTACTGTGCAGCAGAAAGACAATGAAGTTGTCAAGTAAATTCATGTATTTCAGTAATTTAGAAACAAAGAAGGGGAGAAACAGGATTGTTTGCACATGCCTAAATCAAAGTGAGTATCATTCAAAATTAAAAATCTTACTTTAAATTTATTTTAAAATATATTACCGCTAATGTTTCTGTTCAGCAGATGTGATGACATTTACTGCATGACTCTGACAATATTAAGTATTTACTGTCAAAGCAACAAAGTGAACTCAGCATTTCCTATACTAGCCTTTATGCACCAGTCATGCAACTAAAATTCAAAAGCATTTTTATTCCTACCTCTTCTCTACTGTTCTCCATCGAAGCTGGACTACTTTTCGGTTCTCTACTTCTACCTATGAAGAGACATTAAAGGAACCCACTGAAATGCAAGAAATATTAAACGTTCTTCAAACTGTACATCACAGCATTGTTTATGTTTCACCAGTGTGAATAAAGATAACTGTGTGACTTTCAGAGACAAACTGTTGCACAACAAAACGCAGCCCCCTGTTTGGCATAAATTTTACACAAATCATTTAGGAATTACTTTTAGTTGCTGACAGGCTGAAAGACAGTCTTTCCATTGGTGAAGAAATATTGAAGAAATGAAAGTGAAACTGTATATGCAGAGATGAAATAGTTGGTGCATTGTTTTAATCTTCAAGAAGTTACTTTAAGTATTTTCTCTTACACATCTTTACCTTAAAAACACAATGTTAAACCTAAGATGATGGAACCACAGACAAAAATCTCATGTGATACAGAGTATGACAGAGAATTCCCATTTCTTCATCCTGGGAACTGTGGAATATAGAACCTAAAGACATGCAACCTGTTAGTATCTGTTTCATCCACCAGTCCAGGTAATGGAAGAGCCACCTTCAAGGTCAGTGATTCAATGAGTCATTCAATATGACGTTGCTCAAAATAACAGCAGCATTTTAATAGATGCACTGCTGAGAAAGATGCAAGTAAAGTGGTAGTATAATTAGAGGATACATATCACAACCATTTGTGATTTTAACATAAGACTGCTAGCACTGCAACTTATTACATCCTTACACTTCAGTTCAGGGAAAAACAAACAATTTTCTTTTACATTTTAAAAAAAATTTATCACTTTGATAAGAAAAATCAAAGCTGAGTGCTTGACCTAGGCTGAATTGTTTGGGTAAATTTAAGCCAAAATTATGCGGCCTTCTGTGCACGTGAAAAGCATCACACGCGCTATTTCCAAACGCAACTGAATGTGCTCCATTGTCAAGTTCCACATGTGACTGGGCTGTACGTGTGCCATCCCCACAGAACAGCCAAGCACGCTGCATCCCCTCACAGCTCCTAGTGCTGACCCAGCGGCACGTGCTCCATCCACTTCACAGCTCTGAGAGCACAGGATTCCCCCGTGACTGCTGCTCCAGGGCAGGCGCTGGTCACTTGAACCAGGGGTAGGGAGTCAGTCTCTCCTATGCTCTCACTGACTCTCCTGCTGGCACCCACATGATGTAGAGGTGGGAGACATTCGATTCAAATGCAAAGAGGATAAAGAAACACTATTAAGGCTCTAAAATCAAGTACTCAAAAATTAAGAAAAGCCAGAATGGAAGGGGGAAGGATGGATGGAATGGAAGGGAAGGAAATTTCCGCAGTTAATTCTGCCATTTCCTAATATTTAAGTGTTTAATTCTTTACATTTCAACATTAATATGTTCTTTTTTAAGAAATAAAATCTGAGATCTCAAAAACAACACTGGAACATGTCTGATCTTAATTAGGAAATGCACCCCTGTCTCAAAGTAAATCTGTATTTTAAGGCAAGGAGCCAAATTCCACTTTGTAACTACAGAGGATAAAGGGAAAAGATTTGTCTTCCCCAGTATGCTGCTCGGCAAAATTTCACTTTGAGATGCATCTATATCACAGTTTAGTTTATTATCCTGATAAAGTATCACGTTAATAATTTATTTTTCCTGTGTTAACAGTTCAGTTGGATGCTGACACAAGGTTAGCACCACATGGCAGCAGACTCTCTGACAAAACATTAAAAGATAGCAACTACACACTGGAAAATCCACCTAAGTTTATTACTTAGACAACAGGAGTTTGAAAATAAACTCGATAACACAGGTAACACACTCCCATTCTCCTGTACTCTATCACTTCAGCACAATTTTTAGCTCTAGACTAAACAGTACAGATTGAAAGGTTTTGCACCTGTGTCCAGTCCTAGCTAAACTGGGAAACAGATTTAACCTAGTTAAATTTGGAAACAAACTTTATTCAGTACTGTTATGAAAAAATGTAACTTTTTATGACTGTAATCAAAACAACTCCTTCCACAACTACAAGGATTGCAAAAGCTTTACTTCAACAGAAAAAATACTGCACTTATATGTTCATAAAAACTGAACAAGGAACTCCTACCACAGCAAATACATGCATGTTTGCTATCTCATGTTTCACTGAAGGTAAATTACCAGTAGGATTAACATTTTTCCACATTTAGAAAAGATTCAGAACCAAAAGAAACATCGGATCGAAGGCCTATTGTATATTTATTATCACTATTTAAATCACATTAAGACTTTGCATAATTGCCCCAGTGAAGTGCGATATAGTGAAATAACACCACAAAGTTATTTGACTTCATGATCATATATACATTGAAAATAAACACATAAAATGTCTTTTTTACCTATGGTTTTGTTTTTAGATAAAGCTGGAGGAGAGTTTGCGTCCTCAGATTCTTCTGATGAGTGAGCCAAGAAGTCATGAAGTTTCTGCACCAATGTATTCAACTTGCTTTCACTGTTAAATGCAAGTAAAACTTGAAGTTACTTATACAACTCACTCTAAATTAGCAAGCGCAAAATTAAACATTTGTTTCTGCAAGAGAATATCAAAGTAAATAAAACCCATACAATTTTGTTAAACTGAGTAGAATAATAGATACAACCTTATTGGCAAAAAAGCACTAAGGACTCTGTTAACAGGAATAATAAAAAGCCTCTTTTAAACAGTTTTTGCTTGTTAAAAGTATTTACAAAATTCAAGAAAGTCTGAGTGGTAATGCTGCTATGACATGAAGACAACAAAAATTCAATTAAGATACTACTTGGTCAGAAGCTGAACAGGTAAAAATAACAAAAACTTTATTACTAAAAATATAACCTTTGTGGATCTAAAACACTAGAAATAATAGCAATATATCACCTACAACCTTAGAAACAAACAGGTCCACTGAGTAGGACTGATCTAAATGCTTATGCAAAGCCTATACAAAATCAGGGATATAGGAATACACCGTGTGTCCTGTATTGGTGTCGTCAAAAACCAACCATGTAGGATCAGATAATTTCTTGATCTGTTTATATGAGTATCCATAATTAATTTATAAAAAAATATTACCCTGGGAATTTTCACCAGAATTTTAGACACCAGAAGCTTAGTCTTGTATATGTACTCGTTACAGTAAAAAGCCACCACCTTTATCCTATGCTTCTGGTAAAAAGCTATACTGCTTCATAACCTACATATCACTCCCTCTCGTTTTACATTGTTTATTTCAGATTTGCTCCTCCCAAAGCTCCTACAATTTCCCTTTCACTAGCTGCAAGTACCCTGTGTGAGCCCAAGGGCAGCCACCCTTCCAGACCCCCTGTATCAGAAGTCACCACTCTCAGCTGTTTGTCACTGCCTTCCTCCTCTCTACAACCTGCCAGCTGATCTGGCTGAGTCATCCTACCTCATCTGCTCCCAGAGACAGGATTTCAAACTGCTCAACTACACTACCCTCTTCATTAAGTTAACCCAGTTAAAGGATACAGGCTTCCATCCTGTCCACTTTTTATCTCCCCGTTACTTACAAAATAGTCTTCAGGTAGCAAGAAGAAATAAGATTTTCTGTCCCTGCTTTACAGGTTGTAGCAACTTTTGAATATTTATTAGAAGCTCAACCCACTCACCTTTACTATCTCTACCATTTCTCTGAACACCAACTTACTAACTTCTGACTTACAATTTAACTTGCTAAAAGAAAATCACCTGGTTTGCCCAAAGGACAAGCAGGCGAGCACTCTCTTGAGCAATTGAGTGCAAGGGGATCATCACATTAATGCAAATGACTATTTAAAGCAGTGAAAACAGCTACCTATAAACTAGCGTAAAACATCCATTTAAAAAAAAAAAATCTGTAACTTCTTTAAATCCTCTGAAGTACTCAAAATACAACAAAATAGCACTTTGCAATATGGACAGATTTTCTGCATGAGTAAAGGACGCTTCTTTTGAGACTACACACATACCATCAATCACTTGAGCAGCTTTGAAAAAAAAGCCTGTTTTACTCTTCAAGAGTACCTTCACATTTTTCTCTCAGTCTGTCTAAAAGTCTTTCCCTGTAATTACTGGACTCAAGCTGCTACACAACTGCCAGTCCCTAAACCTGGGCTTCCCTTTTTGCCATGGATGGAAGATGTACTCTGAAAACATTACAGAAGATAATGGTACACTTCAGTTTTAACAGATTGCATGCTCCACTTCAGAAAGGAGATATAATGACAAATTATTCACATGAAATTAAAAAAAATTAAAGAGTTGTTCAGAACTATTTGACAGTAAAGGTACATAAAGAGATTTTATATCCATTCCAGATGGTCTGAAGAACTAATGCGCATCAAGAAGGGTGCGAGAAAGTACATTTTTGGTAGTAAAAACAAAACCAAAACCCCACATGCGTAATTTTGCTTCATTTAGTTTATAAGTAACTTGTTTTGGAAACAGCATTTCAGAAAAGAAAATGGAAACTTTAGATGAGTTAGAATATTATTGTTCTCAATACAAAACAAATTCAGAATAGTATGCATCTGCCTGTGACTAACACTTAGAACATTATCTACTACCATTTATTAACTCTTACCCTAACTGCCTGTTTTGCCAATTGATGGGCATAGCACAGAGGACACAGGCACCAAAAAAAAGTAAACTTACTTTTACTTATGTTTAAAGTGAGAAAGTAAGGAGGAAAATAGTACAGAGAAAATAAAGCAAGAAAAGGTAAAGCAGCAAGACAACAAGCAAACTACTATAGCAAGCACACAATAAATTAACGCACCTAATCATTACTACACAGAGTTAGCAATAGTAATGAAGAAAGATACATCACCAACTGCCCTATATTACCATCATCCAGATCCGGAGATGCTGGGGAGCCCGTTTACAGCAAGGATTTGGAGAACTCATCCCGGCAATTGGGAAATCTCTATCCAGTGCGTCCACTGTATAGAGGAGGCTTCCAAATTTCCCTGCAAACGGTCCCCGCTTTTATACAGTTAAATAAACAACTTTACATCTTAAGCTGCGAAAAACATCTGGTGTATTTTTTTTCTTCCTTTTTTAACTTTTTCCCACACTTGGCCAGAGCCCAAGAAAAGGTTAAGAAGAAGTAAAGGTGTCTGGTTATCTTTGATTACGCGTCTCTAAACAAAGCTGTCACTGCCCTGCTACCTTCTGTCACGCAGAGGTCTGTTCGAAGGTTTGGGATAGGTTTATCTCTCTTTGGCAAGTAGGGCTACCGTTACACAACTATTATCTTACAGCAAGCGTTACAAGCAATGCTCTATAAGCGTTACAACAAAAGCTTTTATAAATTGGCCTATATTCATAAGGTTATATATTGCATATGTGATCAATATGATAGACACTAGGTATACTGTTAGGCTGTGAGGTTCACCTAGAGGTCAACTTTGGTTCAGGGCCCCACTGCTCAGGCCCTAGTATTTAACTACCCCAAAACTATCATTTGCAGAGCAAAACATTCATGCTGACAAAACAACTACAAAAAAAGAATAACCTACAAACTAATACTAAAAAGTCTTCTCAACTTGCTTTTCCTCTTGATTATTCAGCATTTTGCACCAGAAGCCCATGTTAAGGAACACCAGGTCAAACACAAGTAAAGGTGTAACACTTACTATACTTCACCACAAAAAAAATATTATTTAGGACAATGCTTTACCTAATTTTTTACAAAAGTGATTTTATGTCATGCATTTATAGTTGAAAATATATTATCTATAATTTTTTTAAAGCTTCTACTGCAAAATCCCTTATTCTTTGTAATATATTAATAGACCCACCCACTATGAAATTGATAACCTAAATTTTTTTTTCTTTTTAAAACATAGACCTAAAAATTTAGAACTATCTCAGAAGCACTAAGTGAAGCAAGCAGTCTCCCTCTACCATATAGCAACAGTCTACACTACGAGCGTTTTCAGGCTTGCATGTTCTAAGCAAATGGCTTCACCATCAGTCTAGAGCTATTTCAACACTGGTTAGCCTAATTAAACAGGAATGAAAGGAAAGGTGTCCTACTATTACTGGTTTGGCCATGAACCTGATTTGTGACCTTGGGAAGCCATCTGATAAGAATATAATACCATTTCTTACCTAAATTCAGAGCAAGTGCTGTAACCTTAAACAGTAAACGCCTGGACCTTACTAGGATAAAAAAAAAAAAAGTACATATTAGGCAAACCACGTACTACACTAAATAATTCTACAAATCAATAGAATATCTAGGAAGAAAATTAAGGGACAGCTGGTGTCCCAGTCTAGACACAGCATATTTAATTCAATCTGGCTGTTGACTGCTGTCCCCTTCTATGTCCCTACCTGTACTGGGCTCGCGTGGCAAGGTTGTGTTAGTGGGGGGGCCACAGGGGGCCTTCTGTGAGAAGCTGCCAGAAACACCCACCACATCCCACAGAGCCAACACCAGCCGGCTCCAGGATGGACCCACCACTGGCCAAGGCTGAGCCCATCAGCAATGGTGGTGGCACCTCTGGGATAACATATTCAAGAAGGGGGAAAACAACTGTGCAACAGCAGCAGCAGTCAGAAGAGATGAGTGAGAAAAAGTGAGAGAAAGAACTCTGCATACAGCAAGGTCAGTGCAGGAGGGGAGTCCCACACTGGAGCACTCTGTTCCTGAAGGACTGCACCTTGCGGAAGGGACCCACGCTGGAACAGTTCGTGAAGAACTATAAATTCAACAGATTCAAAGAATCTGCAAGCTGAAAAAGACTGACTGAACTCAACCACTTTAAAAATCTAAATACATTTTCACTTTATGAGACAAAAATCATGGCAAACTGAATAGCATACTACATTAACTGAGGAAAGAAAGCTCAAACTAGTATATATAAAACAGAAAGCTGCATTTAAAAAGCTTAAACATGCCTTAAGGGAAAGAAGGGCTACACATCCAATAGCATCACGCCCCTCTAACTCTACAACTGCCTTCTCTTTGCTTCTGGAGTCCTTCTGCTTCCTGGAGTTTATCACAGATTCTCAACGAGACATCATTCATCACAAACTCTAAAAATTAAAGCGTCTCCCCTTCAAGTCTCCCAGATATTCCCAATCAGGTTTGCTACAGGTTTTACGGGTTGTAGCCCATCTGAAGCATAGTTTTTTTTATTTTACAAGACAGAGGTCATCTCAGTTTGCCCCACGCTTTGCTGTACGATAGATGGATCTGCCCTACAGTTGAAGCTATTAAGACCTACAATTGGACCTACTAAGATAGAGACTTCTACAAACGTGCAGCTCTTAGACCTGCAAATAAACTACCTAAATAGCACTAAAGTTGACACTAGTCAACAACCTGTGTAATAAAGTTCTTGATTTTTTCAAGGTTAAATTCCTTTCCTAAAGAAAAAAGAACAAAAATCAACATCAACCAACCCAATAACCAATCTTAAATGACAACTGCCTGGTGGCTAGATGTTATAACAAATTATGAAAGCTTTATACTCTTCCTTTAGTAAATCAGGGAACCTTACACACCATCTTTTAAAGTCAATATAAAAAGTTTCATTATATTTGACAGTGAATTTCTACAATTTCTTCTTTCTCCTTCTGGCTCACCACTGGAACAACCTGCCACTGACCCACCCATGAACAGATTCATGTTTCCAAATCTCCTGTAAGCACAAGCTGAGCTCCAGTGACAAGAAATGTCACTCCATGAGGT